>NC_090439.1:360728338-361028338 GCF_031143425.1 Pleurodeles waltl
TAATTGTTCTGTTTACAACTCTCCTCTAGACAGTGACACAAAGGAGGGTTGGATGTAGTCTCCCTATCCTGATGAGCCATCTGAGCTAGAGTGGGGGGAGGAGTGGTCACTCACCCCTGAAAGGACTGTGCCTGCCCTTACACAATGCAGTCTCCAACCCCCTGGTGTGTGGCTCGGGCCTGACCTGGACAAGAAAGTATCTTACAAAACTTGCAACTTTGCTTTGAAGTTTGACAACTTTAAAGGCAGAAAGAGACATAAGTATTGGACCCAAAATCCCAGATGTTCAGAATCTTTCTGGAATCAAGAGGAATCTCTGCCAAGGAGAAGAGCTGAAGATCTGAAGGTGGAGTATTGTCCCTTTGCTGGGTTGCTTTGCTGGATTGGCCTGCAGTTGCTGCTTCTTCCTTAAAAGAGAGCAAAGGGTTAAGTTTGCTGTGTATCCCGCTTGAGAAAGTTCTCCATGGGCTTGGAGTAGACCTTGCCTCCTGTTGGAAGTCGCAGGGATATCAAAGACTTCAGTTTCATCTTCCTACAGCACTTGGAACTGTGTGTACTGGGCTGTAAAAGAAGAAAAACCACTGCAATGCCATCAATGATGCCACTGGCTTGCACCGTGACCTGCTGACGCCGCACAGAGCCTGACTGCCCTGCTTTGCACCGTGACCCTGGTCTCACAAACACTGTCACCGGACGGCTTCAGAAAGCCGCTGCGCGCACCGCGACTTGTGGGCCCCGCAATCCGGCATTGCCTTGCTCACACCAGAGCCTGGACATCCCCGACGACGCCAGTCCTACTGACACGGTGCTCCTGCCTGCACCGTGGCCTGTGGACCCACTTGTGAGGAACACAAAGTACCGTCCCATCCCACACAGCAGCCACAGTCCCCTAATGCCAGCACCATCGACTCCAGTGCATAAACTACCTCGACTCCAGTGCATCCACTACATTTTCAGGCACTTACGTTTGTTTTAGGCTCCTAAAAAAGAGAAGTATAAGACTCTTCAATGTTTTTTTTAGAAGAAAAGCAGAATTTTTTAAAAGATATGATCTCCCTTACATAAATTAAGAATCTCATATAAGGCATATTGGGTGAGGGAATGGGACAGTTATGGACAGAACTAAAATTAAAAACTGGGACGCCAATAGATTTCTTAAACCTTTCTATGTGTTGGAGTGCCAGTACCTGTCCGCTGATGCAGTGCTCTTGGGCGTTGGACAGCTCCCGGCCATCCACACACATGGTACTGAAAATCCCTCTGGTGCAGGCACCAGAAAGATTTCCGTTCTGTCAGAACAGTCTTGGGAGCTGGGGGTTAGATTCCCCAGCCCTAGGGGCTGTTTATGGTTTTCAGTGACATGACGACCAGCGCACACAGTGCAATGATGTCATTTCACCTAAATTGTTGGCCCATTTACTTTTACTGCCTCAGTGCTCAGGGTCTATCTCAGCCCCCTGAGCACTGAGGCAGGCAGGAAAGGTATCATTAAAAAGGGGATAATCTAATGGTACCCCTCCTTACTGGATCTCTGCTTGGGGATTGTCACAGGAAGGCAATCCTTGATCATGGATCATCACACTAGACACCAGAGAGAGTAGTCAGCCCCGTAGGCAAGGGCTTTTGCTCCCCCTTTAATTTGTGTGTGTATATTCAATCTTTCTGCATCCTGTGGGGGCAGATAGGGGTAACAGCCTCCGATCTTCCACCACCTGGATAGAAGAAAGACCACTAGGAACCAGGGATTCATTTTTTTTATATACATCTAGGGGCGGGGTATGCCCACACCCCTGCCAAAAATCTGTAGTCTTTCTGCCTCCCCTGGGGGGCAGAAAACTCACTAGGTACCAAGGATTTTTTTAAATTCATCTGTTGGTGGGGGCTGCCCAAAATGGGCATTCAAATGCCCCCACCCATCCCGCTCAAAAATAAGGGGGCTGATGTAGGCAATAGCCCCCAATCTGCCCCCCCAAGGGGGCAGGAAGCTCACTTGGCACCAGGGATTTTTGTATTCATCTCGGGAGGGGGCTGCCTACTAGGCATCAGGGGTGTGATCTTGGTAGTGCAGGGGTAGGGGCTGCCCAGAATTTGCATGGCAATGTCCCCACCCCCCAAAAATAAATGGGCACAGTCTTTCTACCACTCCTGGGGGCAGATGGAGATTAGTACCCCAGGGTGGACAGAAAACCCTCTAGATACCGGGGAAGCATGTTTTTAATTAAAGTGGTGGGGGTTGCCCACCACCATGAGCATGGTTATATTACCCAACCAAACTGAAGGGGTAAAACATCTTTCTGCCTCACCTGTAGACTAAAGTTTCTCATCCCAATGCAAGCAAGAGGACATGTAAATATTTTGGGTTTTGATTTTACATATGGGCCAAGAGAGCTTGTCTACCTCCTAATATCGTCCCACTTGCAACAGCGAGTGGCTGCACCTTGTTAACTTGGGTATGCGGCCACCTGCAAAAACCTACCAGACTGATACACTTCTGAAAAACAGACATCTGGGGAAGTCCAGGGTGGATAGCTTCACATGCACCCCACACCATTTTCTTACTCACAATGCCCTGCAAACCTCTAATTTTGCCTAAAATAACTCATTTTCCATATATTTCTGTGATGGAAACTTTCAGAATCTATAGGATTCCACAAAATTCCTACCACCCAGCTCTGCCCCATTTGTACTGATAAAAACTTTGCACCACTTGTGTGGGTGCCAAAGCGGAGTCAGCCTAAAAACATGTGAAAAAACAGCCCTTTTGGACTTGCTTTGGTTCCCCCTCAATTTCTACAAGGTTTTGGCCCTTCCTTGCCACAGGCATTTGACCCACCTATAGGAGTAAAGTATCATTTTTATTGGGAGGCTGAGGGGAACTCTGGGTGGTAGGAAATATGTGCCAGTGCTGTAATCCCACACAAAATGTGAGGAAAATGTGATTTTTTTAACCTAAATTTGAGATTTGCAGTTGATTTCTGTGTAAGAACACGTTGCAGGATCCATGCAAGCCAAACCTCCTTTAACTTCCCCAGGTGTCTAGTTTTCAGAAATGTCTTGGTTTGGTAAGTTTCTCTAGATGGCCACAGAGCCCAGGAACAATATCGCAGGTGCCCCCCCTTGCAAAAATAGGTTGTTTTGTGAGAGATAGTTTTGATGCGTTCACAATAAGTTTTGAGCCTTTCCTTTTCATGGACACTTGGCCCACCCATACAAGTGAGGTACTATTTGTATCAGGAGACCTGGAGGAACGGTGTGTGTAAGAAATGTGAGGCTCCCCTTCAGAACTTTCCATCACAGAAGTGTGAGGTAAATCCATTTTTTAGGCAAATTTTGTGGTTTCCATCGGATTCTGACTATCAGAAACTGGTGAAACCACAGAAGCCACCCCATCCTGGATGCCTTTGGTTGCCTAGGTTTAAAAAATGTACAGGTTTGCTAGGTTTCTCTAGGTGCAGGCTGAAGTAGGGACCAAAAACCACAACTACCCATTTTGCAAATAAAAGGGTCAGTTTTGCGTGGAAAAAGTTGATGCATCCATGTTGCATTTCGGGTTGATTCCTGTTGTGGGCACTAGGCCTACTGTGCAAGTGAGTTACCATTTTTATCGGAAGACTTAGGGAAACACAGAGTAGTAGAACTAGTGTTATTATCAACTGTCTTTCTCTGCATTTGTGCCTCCCAATTGTCATACAGTGTATAAGAATTAAGCCCTCCATTATGAGTTTGGCGGGTGGCAGAGGCCGCCAGCCAAACTTGTACCAGCATGAGGCCGTCTGTGTGGCCTGAGCTCCACGTGCCCTATAGAGACTTCAACGGAGGGCCTGCTGGTAGAAACAGCATTTCCTCCCACCGGCCCTGCTGTGAACAGGGCCTTAACACTGACACCGGCTTCTAATGGAGCCAGCGCCAATTGGGCGGTGCAGCGGGTGTAGCAGCACCTGACGCACTTTCCACTGTCCGTAATTTGGGCAGTCAGTGGAAAGCGCAATGGGGCAGTCCATGAGGGCCCCTGGGAGGTGCTGGGGCCGTATGGGGCCCCCAGCACTCCCTTTCCACAAGCCTTTGCATGGCAGGGCTACTGCCATGCAAAGGCTGACGGAAAGGGGACTCGTAATCCCCAGGGCAGTGCTACAAGTAGAACTGCTCTACAGGATTACAACCGCTGAGACCTGCCAGGCTGTCCGCTGGCAGCAACCTGGCGGTGTCGGCGGGACTCCTGTGGTGCCTTCACCAAGGTCTTAATGTCACGGTTGGGTTGCCACTTTGGCGGTGGTCTGACTGTGACCGTGACCCTGGCGGTCTGGTGACCACCAAGGTCATAATGGGGGCCCTAGTCATTTTGTGCAAAGCCCTCAAATTCACATGCTAGTATGGTTAACTATTGCACCCTGTGCCATGCAAGGGCCCCCAAGTTGGCACTTTAATTTAAAAATCAAAATACTTACCTATACTTACCTTACTTATCTAGGAGGGGAGTCCCCCATCCTCCAGTGTCCCTCTGGTGTGGGTGTGGGTGTTCCTGGGGCTTGAGAAGGGCACTAGTGGACCCACTCCATGGTGTTCAGCCATGGAAATGGGTCCACAGATCCCCAAACACCTGGTCTGACCCAGGCATTCAATAATGGTGCAAAGCAAGCTTTGCACCATTATTTAACCCCTCCTCCCACCGTGAGTAATTTTAGCATGGGGGATAAATATGGGGGTAAGGCGGTTAGCACCATTTTTTAGATGGGAATGCCTACCTTGCATCTCATTGACGCAAGGTGTGTTCATGCATCTAATAAATGGTACCAACTCAAACAGTTTGACGTCAGACGGGTCTAACGTCAAAATATAAATATGGAGTTAATTTTGCACTGAATTTGCATAAATAAAATGACACAAACTTGGCCAAATGGAGTATAAATATGCCCCTGTCTTATCCAGGTGACTGGTTGACACCTGTTCGGTATACGTAAGTGGTTCCCAACCTATGGTCCGGGGAACCCTGGGGGTCCGCAAAGCCTTCTCAGGGGGTCTGCGAGAGCCTAGAAAATAAAAAAATATTAACAAATATTGACAAATTAGGTCCCCAGCTTCCAGTAATGACTCAGGCGGGGGTCCCCGGATTCCCATGATGATTCAGTGGGGGTCCCTGGGTTCCATTAATGTTAAAGTGGCGGTCCACAGAAATCAAAAGGTTGGGAATCCCTGGAATAAGTCAATAAGGACGCTCAATGAAGGACCACACGCCAAATATGAACACAATTTAGCTTTACTAAGGTTTCCAGGTAAATGAATGCATTTGGCACATCAACGTGGTAGAATAAAAACAGCAATAAAGAGCATCTATTTATATATGAGCGCACTACAAAGAGCATCCATGTACGTAGGAGCAAAGAGTTCATTGACAGATATAAGCTTTGATTAACTGTATATCAAAATGCGTATTTCAATTACTGCAGCAAGCTCACACTACGATGTTCAGGAAGCAAAATATAAACGAGCTGAATACTTCAGATTATAAACACAGTGCAAGCATAATAATCAATCATAATAATAGAGCAGAGAAACAAAGGCCTTTCATCCCTGGGTGGAACTTAACTTAGTCCACGAAATACTGGGAAGCTCTCTACCACCCACTTGGACCTCTCTCCCCCTCAAGCGTCATGGTCCCTGAACAGCAAATAGGGAGGCAGCACTGTGGGCCTGGCGATGGCAGCTTTCACAACCCCATCTGCGAGCTTCAATCCACTCACTCGCACTTCAGTGCTTAAATAACCTGAAGCTTGGATTCTATCCCTTTCTAGCATTTTCTAGCTATGTTATCAGCACGTGTCTCTTGGCTGCTCTGCCATTCCCTGGACATTGTTTTCATTCCATCTTTTTCCTGTACTCTCGTTCTCAAGGTTTCGCTCCTACACATCCTGTTTCTTACACATGCAGCTGCGAATAAGTTTATCTATGGAATGTTGGAAAACAAGCTTAAAGACAAACATCGTGAACTTTTCCACGTTGTTCAGGTTTCAGCAGGCATCACGCACATCTACACTGTTCAAACTAATTAACCCTTTGCGTCACAATGTCTTCCGCACCTTTCCTATACTGATCAGCCCTGAATTTAAAAACACTGAAAGGCACTCATTTTTGTAGAACACAGTTTTTTTTCCAAGTGGTTACTTTGTCAGACTCCACAGTTTTTAAATAAAATAAGCAAGGACCATCTGAACAAATGTTTTAGGTATGATGCAGTTGAAAACAGAAATTGGTCTCATATGATTTAGCATTGTTCTAAATTGTGTAATTTCTTGAACAGTATATTCAGATTTTTGGAAGTTGAACTGCAGCTTCAGATCCCTTGGAATTCTCTACTCAGTCTTTTCGGATATTGCCACATGCCATTGGAACAGAGGGGGCATCAGAAGCTAATATTTATCTTAGTGCTAGCGGCTAGATTGCTGCTTTTACAAAACTGGATGTCAAAAGAAGTCCCACGCGTTGCTGACTGGTTCAGGAAAATGCTTAGAGTAAGGGGTAATGAGAGGATATCTAAATAGAGAGAGTGGGCCGATTGAAACAGTTTGGTCAAATATGGGATGGCTTCTTGATTGCTGAAGATGAAACTGCTTATCTGGATTTAATTAATATGTGAGTGACATCTTTATGTGGTTTCTCTGTTTTTTGCTCCTATGCCTTCTTACTTGATGCATTTTTACTATTTATTATTCCCGTGAATTTAATTAAATGAGGGGTGCCTAATGTGCTTGTAATGTGTTTTAACAAACTTCCATAATAAAAAAATAATAATAAAAAGGAATGCCCTTCACTTCCTCCAATACCTGTGAGCAATGTAATGATGTTGATGCAGGATTTTGCCTAATGGACTTTCTGTTGTTTGCACAACAGGCCCATACTGGGTAGATATCACAGCAAAGAAAGGACCAGATTTTCAAAAGTGAATGCATATGTGACGGGAGGAAGCTGGTAAGCATCATATCAACAGAGATATGGCACTCTCCTCCCTTCTCCTTAGTGGCGGCACAGAAGTTTTCTGCTGAGAACCACACACACATTTGTGACATAGTGTGAGTATAGTATAGGTTTTGTGCTGGAAGGCTCTGGGTATCTGAACCTTAAAACAGGTACCAGCAGCAATTGTTCATTTAGATGCAGAAAAGGTATTCAATCGAAAGTTGTGTGGGAAAAACTCGATTGGATTTTGTAGAGTTTTGGCTTCCAGTATAAAATACTATGCCTAGACAACTTTTGAAACTTTTTCAGCTTTTTCTGCTGTATAGTGCAGCACACATGCAAAGCTAGAAAGGAAAGGAGAAATTAAAAAATTTCTCCTTTTAACACCTGCTTTCAAATAGCATTGGTTTTTGGTGCAAAATACTGTTCACTATTGAGTAGATAGGGTTTTGCATAAAAAAACCATGAGTGGTTGCAATGGAACGCCCATGGACCAGCCATGGCAAGACATTTAGATGCAAGGTAATGCAAAGCAGTGCTTTATGCTGGTTCACACTTCCTACAAACTACCTGCACAAAACCACAAAATATTTTTTTCAGTAATTTACTTTCCAGTGGAAAACTTGTTTTTCTCTCAAACTAGCCTGAAAGTAATGTAAGCCAGCATTAAACTCTAATTTGCAGTACCTTGCATCAAGAGGGCTTTCCATGACAGATATATTGAAGGGTAAAAGAACAGGACAATATATGAGAGTCTAGGCAAACGTGGTCCACGAGTCTCAGAGTTTGGAGGATAAGTTGGCATGAGTAAATTAATTAAAGGTCATTATATTATGAACCTGAAAGGCATGATATTATTCAATGCCACCTGCCTCCAAATGAATGTAGTATCTATCATTCATCCATGGAAGTGACACACATTAACAATGCAGTCCTTTAATTCTTCACCAACAGTCGAACATGGGAAGGAAAGATTGTGAATGGTCAGCACCATGTTCTTTGGAATCTTAGAGGTCATTGTTCATTGTAAAGTCTGTGCTGTGCTTGAGGATGAGGATGAGGCTGAATTAGTAGTCTTTGTTTATCACTAGTCACTTCTCATTTACTAGATCCTTTATTATCAGTTGATGTCTTACAAACAGGTCTATTTTTTGTTTAGGTTCTTGTCTCACTACATCTCATACAAATAAGATATTTAACAGGTGGCCTTGTATTGTGAAATTTATGGTTCAACTTTACTCCTGTCTGTGGAGCTCATCTTCATATTCAGGGACTTGCTCTGAAAGACGATCACTTGCCACACTTGAGATGTCCAAAAATTCACCCTCATCTATTGATATCCCTTTTGGAAGCTGATAATTTTTGGAGAGAAATATTTATTCTCTTTGAAATTATACTTTCATGTTTTGAAGCCAACGACTAGCCTGTTTGATCATGAAAACTGCTTTGGATACACTGATAACCCACTTAGGAGACACAGGGGGTCATTCTGACCCCGGCGGTCATGGACCGCCGGGGCCAGGGTCGGAGGGAGCACCGCCAACAGGCTGGCGGTGCTCCACATGGTATTCTGACCGCGGCGGTTCAGCCGCGGCCAGAAAGGGAAAACCGGCGGTCTCCCACCGGTTTTCCGCTGCCCTGTAGAATCCTCCATGGCGGCGCAGCTCGCTGCGCCGCCATGGGGATTCTGACACCCCATACCGCCATCCTGTTCCTGGCGGCTCTGCCGCCAGGAACAGGATGGTGGTATGGGGTGTCGTGGGGCCCCTGGGGGCCCCTTCAGTGCCCATGCCAATGGCATGGGCACTGCAGGGGCCCCCGTAAGAGGGCCCCACTTTGTATTTCAGTGTCTGCTTTGCAGACACTGAAATACGCGACGGGTGCCACTGCACCCGTCGCACCTTCCCACTCCGCCGGCTCAATTCTGAGCCGGCGTCCTCGTGGGAAGGCTCTTTTGCACTGGGCTGGCGGGCGGCCTTTTGGCGGCCGCCCGCCAGCCCAGTGCAAAAGCCAGAATACCCTCAGCAGTCTCACGACCGCGGAGCGGTATTTTGGAGGGGGGAACTCTGGCGGGCGGCCTTCCCGCCCGCCAGGGTGAGAATCACCCCCACAGTGTTGACAGGGGATACTAATAATTTCCTTGCCAGCATGCTGTGTTCAGGCGACTTGCTCCATTTCCTATGCCAAGTAAAGAGAATTGTTTTAGTGATGCTGCTGGATTTGTGGAAGATGATGTGATTTGTAGTGGTGTTTGTGAAGGGCCCTGCCATTGCATATGCTGATGGAGCTATAGTCATGTTCTCCAGTGGTTGGCAAAGATAGTACCTCAGATTTGTTTTGCCTTTGAAGTTGCAATATTTTTTCTTCCACTTTCATCACTTTCATAATGATCCTATTCCTATAAATGGTCCCATCCAGCTCTCAAAATGAAAGGAAAGTAGAAATCCCATGTTTAGCAATTGATCTATTATAAGGGCTACTCTGGAGGGGCAATGATCTCTTGTTTCAATCTGACATTTGACCAAAACATTAAACTGTTGGTCAAGCCAGATTTTCTTCATTAGTGCTTGACCTTTCATCTAGGCGTGGTCTTCCCCCAAACCTTTTTGCCTTCACCCCTCCTTTTTTATGAAATTGGTTTTGTTTTCTTTAGAACTCTGCACACTTTGCGACTGCCAACTAGTGCTTAAGTGCTCTCTCCCTAAAACATGGTATAATTTGATCCCACCATGTTTAATTTACTAAGAAATCTGTAGTATATGGTTCTACACATACCCAGGGCATGTAAATTAAATGCTACTGGTAGGCCTGTAGTACTCATTGTGCCTCTCACTTAGGTAGCACTTTAAAGCATGTCTCAGACCTGTCATTGCAGCATGTGTGCAGTTTTAAACTGCCAATTCAACCTGGCCTAAAACTTTTTTTTTAATACACATCTCGCCTGAAATGCTATCTCTAAAATGTCCACAGGGCAGTGTGGCTTATATTATTAAAAAAAGAGGACATGTGTTTTTAAGTTTTTAAGTTTTTACATGTCCAGATAGTGAAAACTCCTTGTTAGAAATGTGGTCTCTAGTTGGCAGAGGTATACACCCTTTTCCAAGTAGCGACCACAATCCTAGTCAGGGTAAGTCACACACAATCCAAATTATCCTGTGCCCGCCCTCTGGTAGTTTGGCACTGAGCAGTCAGGCTTAACTTAGAAGACAATGCCTAAAGTATTTGTAGAATAGATCATGCAGTAACACAGTGAAAGCACCACAAAAATACATCACACATGTTTAGGAAAATAGATAATATTTATCTGATTACAACAAATATCCAATAAGCGCAAGTTGAAATATTACTTTTAAAGGTTAAAAAGAGTCTTAATTGTTAAAAATAACCAGTTGTTTATTTGTTACACACAGTACCTGGTATGCACCAAAATTAACAACACATAGAGACCACAGAGGAGGAGGTGCTTGGAAAATAAGGTGTGCGTCAGACAGACGATGCGTCATTTCTAGCCACGCTGCAAGGGTTTTGTGTAGTTTTTTAGTACGCAGTCATGGTTCCTCACTGTGATGCAGGAATATTGACACCCAGGGATGATGTGGGGAAAAACCTTGACACACTGGAGGAAGGCATGGGTGCTGCATCGATCCAGTAGGCAATGAGTTGAAATTTCCATCGCAATGCAGGCGCTGCATCACATTTCCACTCGGGAAGTTGGGATGAGTCATTCCGATAGGCTGTGCAGCGATTTCTCAGTCACAAAGCAGGCTTTGTGTTGATTTCGGCAGGCGCTGCATTGATTTTCGATGCACAAGGGGTTTCCTGAAGAGATGAAGTCTTTTTGGCCCTGAAACTTCAGAAAACAGGAAGCAAGCTCAATACAAGGTCTTGGAGAGCACCTTTGAGGGAAGGCAGAGTCCTTCCAGCAAAGTCTGATGGCAGCAGGGCAACAGCAGGGCAGCAGTCCTTCTCAGCAAAGCAGTCCATATGAGTTCTTTGGGCAGCCAGGCAGTTCCTCTTGACAGGGTGCTGGTGCAGGTCCAGATGTGTCTGAGTTGGTGAGGTAAGAGACCCAGTTTATATACCCAAAAATGCCTTTGAAGTGGGGGAGACTTTAGTGGTTTTGAAGGGCACATATTCCCCTTTCAGTACAGTCCTGTCTGCTAGGGCCCCAGTAGGGGGTTTGGCAGTCCATTGTATGAGCGCAGGCCACTAGTCTTTGGAATTTTTCAGGCCCTCCACCCTTCCAGTCCAGGAAGACGCATTCAGTATGCAGATGAGTGTAGGTGTGACTGAGTGCCCTGTGTTTGTGGTTGTCTGGGTGAAATGCACAAGGGAACTCTCAAGCAGCCCAGCCCAGACACTGATTGGAGTTAGGCTATTAGGCACAGATGTTTTTTAAGTGAAGAGAAATGCTCACTTTCTAAAAGTGGTATTTCTAAAATAGTACTATAAAACCCAACCTCACCAATAAGCAGGATTTTCTATTACCATTCTGGCCACACTAAATATGACCAGGTTACCCCTTTCAGATCAGAACCTACCCCTCAAAAAGTATGTGAGGGCAGTCCTAATGCAAGCCTATGAAAGGAGCAGGCCTCACAGCAGTGGAAAACAAATTAAGGAGTTTTTCACACCTAGGACATACAAAACACATATGTACCTGCCCTGCATTTTACCTGCATAGCACCCTGGCCTATGGATTACCTAGGGCCTACCTTAGGGGTGGCTTATATGTAGAAAAAGGGAAGTTTATGGCTTGGAAAGTACTTTTAAATGTCAAGTCGAAGTGGCAGCGCAACTGCAAACACAGGCCTTGCAATGGCAGACCAGAGACATGGGCTACTTATGTGGGTGGCACAATTAGTGCTGCAGGCCGCCTAGTAACATTTCATTTACAGGCCCTGGGCACATGTAGTACACTTCAGTAGGGGCATATAAGTAATTCAAATATTCCAATTGGGAGTGAACCAATGTTACCATTTTTAAGGGAGAGATCATATGCCCTTCAGCACTGTTTAGCAGTTGTAACGTGTGCAGAGTCCTAAAACCAGCAAAAACAGTGTCAGAAAAGTGGAGGGAGGCAAAACGTTGAGGGTATGAGCATCCTAAGGCTGTCAGGTCCTACACTCCTGAATTTGTTTTCACTACTGCAAGACCTAGCTCTCCCACTGGACAACACAGGGTTACCTTATTACATTTCATACATGCTAACTTTTGATTGGGAAAATACAGGAATCTCAAGTTTGGTTTCAAATGAAATGTAATGTAAATCCCTCTTTAATGGCAAAGTTGGATTTAAAGATGCAATTCTGAAAATGCTGTTTTTAGAAATTTGGCATTTTCTTGTCCTAATCATTAGGTCCTGTAGCCTATAGTTTGAGTTACATGACTGTGAATAGCTTAATAGTTGGCCTTTGTTAACCCTCCCAGGCAGTGAGACACAGGGGACTGGATGCTGGCAGGATGGGCCATCCTGCTAGAATGGGGGGACAAAGATGTTCCTTTCCTCACTTACATGTCAAAGGGCTGCCTCCAGTAGACGCACAAAGGGACTTGATACCAGTTGTTTACCAGTCATTTATCACCATAGACTACTTGGAGCTGGAGGAGCTGGGCCGAATATTGCTTTCCACCTTTGGAATTGGCAACATTTTGTTGACTCTGTGTTACGTTTGTAACACAGAGTTCCAGCCAAATTACACCAATTACTAAGTGTTTTCTTGTGCATGACTCAAAAAGGGTAAGTTGGCAAATTAGATTTGGCGTCCCCTGCTGCACTTTCTGGTCACTAGGAAGATGTTCGGCTAAATTTTTCTAATGCAGTCTGTCGTGGGTGGCCACGATCATTTGCAGTCTGAAGGCTGCCGTTTGAGTAGAAAACTTACTTGAGCAACAGACAAATCAGCTTGAGTAGCTGCACCATCTGGTATCCCATAAGGTCCTGTTCGTGTTGATTTTTCAGTTCAGAACACGCTATTAGCGCTAAATCACACGGTGTGCAGCATGACATGCCTATTTCTGCCTGGCAGCGGCATGCCGCAGAAACTTGTAGGAATTTTATGTAACTCCACAGAATTTCAAGGAGTCAAATTCCATGAGTTCCACCCACTCCTACTAGGAGCCATAACAGGAGAAGAAAATAACTTTTCAGAACTAGATGTGGGGTAGGCAAAATGTCACCCCACCTCCTGAACCACCTATTCAATACACTCTAGGGTCAGTGGGCATTCCAGAGGGAGGTCTGCCTTGTTCCCCTGAGGACTGCCCTGCAGTTTGAGGCTTGCCTTGTTCCTCAGAGGATTTCCCTGTGGCTACAAGAGCACTGTCCTGCTGGTTGAAACTTGCCTTGCTCCTCAGAGGACTGTCTCGCTGCTTGAGGCCCACCTTATTTCTAAGATAACTGCCCTACTGATTGTGGCCTGCCTTGCTGCTTGAAGGGGAGAGGATCATCTTACTGAACCCAGAACTACCAGAGTGAAACCAAAATCACTAGGCTGACCTCCTGCTCTGAGCTACAGGGACATACCAAGCTCTAGAGGCATTCCTGCAACTGCACAGCTGACCTGCTGCACTGGACCTATGTGGATCTGCCTCAGGACCTGCCTGAGTGCATGCTGGAGTGGGTCCCTGATCCCAAAGAGGTACCTCCTCAGGTCCTGGGTCCTTGGCTGGCATCAGAGTGTGCTCCTCCTGGCATTACTGACAGTTCATTGAAACCAACTCAGCACAATGCATCCCGATGCTGGACTCCACATCGCAGCTCCTGATCAGTGGCTTCATTGTCCCTGGCACCGCACAATGCATCTCAACAGCAAAACTCACCTTGCAGTTCCAAATCAGTTGTTCAATCCTCACCAACACAGCATAATGCATTTTCTATTCAGGCTCTCCAATCCGAGCTCCAGTACAATAGTGCTACAATAGTGATGCAGTGCAGGCCAATGCAGGTGTCTCATTTTGACCCCCAAGGTATAGTACTCAGTGAACTAAACTCAGTCCTATGTTCAGTTCATGTACCATTGCAGTTGACCTGAACTTATTAATTTATTCTGACCAGATAATTGCAGTTGCCACTTGGTGGTGACCTAGTTTTACCTGAATCTTTGAAAATGTATATCTCTAGTTCTACAGATTGGATTTCTGTCATTTTGGTCTCCCTTTTTTATTAAAAGTCACTCTATTCCTCTAAATTAGTTTGGGATTTTTCCTGTGTTGTATTTCACTTTATTACAGTTAGGGTTCTGCATAAATACTTTAACATTTGCCTCTAAGTCAAGCATGACTCCTTTTTGCCAAACTACCAGAGGGTTATGCACAGGATAATTTAGTGGCATTTTGTGATTCACCCTGACAAGGATTGTGATTGTTGCTTGAGAAGGGTTTAAAATGTAGGATATGTGTTTTAATTTTTTCACGTAGTGGAAAATTCTTACATTTGCTTTTCACTACAACTAGGCCTAGCTCTCTCTTTGGATAACATTGTGTTACCTTATTCCAATTAATAAGTGCTAACTTTTTGATTAGATAGCAATGTCAGGTTTGGCCTCAAATAAAACATAATTTAACATTATCTTTAATGAAAAAGTCGGACTTTAAGTCAAAATTCTGCAGAAATGTCACTTTCATAAAGTTGCCATTTTCTACTTCTAACCATGTGGAGCTTGCAGCCTGTGTCCTGGGTCACACGACTGTGAATAGATTGGCAATTAGCCTTTGTGTAGTGCTCCAGGACAGTGAGACAAAGAGGGACTAGATGTTGCCACAACGGACCATCCTGACTCAGGATGGGTGGGATGGAGCATTTTCCTGCCCCACTTATATATTAAGGTGCTGCCCGCAGCACACACACACACAAAGGGAGTTGACATCAGTCTTTTGTCACCCTAGACTACTTGGAGGCTTGACTGGGAAAGGGAAACCTTTTCGAACCCAGATGAGGGCTGGCACTAGGTATAAATATTGGACCCCCTGAACCCACTATTTGATACACTTCATTACTTCAAGGGCATTACAGAGGAAAGACTGCTTTCTACCCTGAGGGGACTGCCTTGCCGCTTGTTCCGTAGAGGACTACCCTCTTGAGACCCCATGTTTCTCAGAGGACTGCTGTGTTGATGCCAGAGGACTGTCCTGTGGCCTGAAGCTTGCTTTGTTCACCTGAGTACTGCCCTGCTGCTGGAGGCCTGCATTATTTTACAGAGGACGGCACTGCTGCTCGAGGCAGCTTCATCAGAACTAATGCTGTGCAACGCATCTCGACGCAGGACTCTGCTTCGTAGCTTCTGATCAGCGGCTTCATTGCTTCCAATGATGCACAATGTATCTTGATGACAGACTTCACCTCACAGTTCATGAGTGGTGCTTTATCAGCACTGACACAGCACAATGCATCTTATGGCAAGAAGTTGCACTGCAGCCCCTGTTTGACGTGCCATTGACACAAAAGCCTACTGACTCAGACCTCACATTTCAAGCCCCAAGATCAAATCCACAGGGGATTGAACTAAGTCCTGTATCTCAGCATGGCTGGCCTGAACTTATGACTTTGTCGTGGTCCATTACAACCAGATAACCGCAGTTGGCACTTCACGCTTCAATAGAATCCTTGAAATTACATATCCCCCGCTCTACTAATTGGACTTTGTAATTTTGATCTCATTTTATCCATTAAAATTGACTTTAGTTTTATGAATTGGTTTCATATTCTTCTGTGTTGTTTACACTTTATTACTGTTTGTGTGCTGAATAAATACCTTCTACTTTGCCTTTAAGTTAAGCATGACTGCTTGAGTCAAACTACCAGAGGTTTAAACACAGGTTAATTTAGATTTTTTTTGTAGTTCACGCTGACAAGAATTGTGGTTGAGAAGGATTTACACCTCTCTCTAACAATATCCCCATTTCTTTTCATTAACATTGATAAATGTTTTTTCAAATTGGGCCTAAAGGTAGTGCAAAAGAGATGGCTTGACTAATCGGGCAATCTTCTTTGCTAACTTCCCACTTCCACATTGTAATGGGTGTTAGCAGTTTGACATAGCAATCTAATAGACTCTATTTTGCAACATCTACAGACATTGCCTTGGTAGTAGCATCTCCCCCTCTTTGGACCACATAATCATCATAGGTCTGTACTGCTCAAATTGATTCTGCAGCATGTCGAAGCTGGAGTTCCATAGTTTTGGATCCTCCTGTTAACAGATTTGTTAGCACACTAAGGGGCATATTTATATTTTTTTATGCAAAACTGCACAAACACAATTTTGCATCAAACAGTTTAGCTAGGCTTGCGCCATTCCTGAGCATCATCCGGGAGCCATATTTATGGAATGGCGCATGCCACTGCAAAGGGTGTTCTAGCATAAAATAAATGACAGTAGCGGTGTGAGAGTGGCGGTAGGGAAGAAGGATCTTTTGCACCACAAAATGACATTAGGCTGGTTAGAGACAAACAAAAAATGTCTTTAACCAGCCTAACGTCATTTTCTGATGCAAAACCATTCATACCACATGACTCCTGTCTTAGAAAAGACAGGAGTCATGCCCACCACCCCAATGGCCAGCACAGGGGATGAGTGTATCCTGGCATGGCCATTGCACCCTGTGCCATGAGGGGGCCCCAAGTTGGGCCCCGATGGCACTGTAAAAAATAATAATAATAATACTTACCTCTACTTATCTGGGATGGGGTCCTCCATCCTCTGGTGACCCTCTGGTGTGGCTGGGGGTGTTCCTGGGGCTTGAGGAGGGCACCTGTAGACCCATTCCATGGTGTTTATCCATGGAAATGGGTCCACAGGTCCCTAAGGCCTGGTCTGACCCACGCATTAAATAATGGTGCAAAGCAAGCTTTGCATCATTATTTAGTCCCTCCTCCCACCCGTGTGTAATTTTAGCAAGGGGATAAATATGGGGCTATGGAGTTAGCATCATTTTTAAATGGGAACACCTAACTTGCACACGCACACAGACACACACACATATAAAAAATGATGCAAACTCCAATGTTTTGACGTTAGATGGTTCTAACGTCAAAATATAAATATGGAATTACTTTTGCGCCAAATTTGCATTAAAAAAATGACACCAATTTGGTGCAAAATACGTATAAATATGGGCCTAAGTGATCCTCAAGAACTAACATGCTTTAAAGGAATTACTGAAATAGGTATAAACCATCTGACTGTAAAATGATTTCTTCCTTCTCGATGAAGTCCCACATAATCTGGTTGGTGCAAAGAACTAAACAAACTACTGTGAAGTATCCTCCATCTGCCATGGCTTTGACAATGTTAATGCCATTGTCAGTGGCAATGAATCTAATCCTAAGACCCGTGATTAAAGTAATTTGCGGACTTTGGTATTCAATTCTTACAAGATGCTGCAGCCTTTGAAAAATATCAGTACTGAAGGAACAAGGCAATCACATTCCCTTAAATGCCTTGTAGGAGACCCAATTTTCAGAGATGCACATGGAAGACTTGATTCACAAGGGTAACTTACACATTTGAATACTGTTAACTGTATTAACAAAATCCAGGCCTGATTCACAAAGGTAAACTTATACTTTTGTGTAAGTTCACAATTTTTTGGTATTTACAAACTACAAGGTAAATTTTACTAATAGTAATTTCACAACAGTGAAGACTCTGCAGTAAAGGCAGGAAACTCTATAATTCTCTTAGCAGACCATTCCAACTCTTCACAGTGCAGCTTCTTATCTTAACAGAAAAAGGAAGTAGGTTTGGTGCCAGTGGAGCCAACAGATGTCTTCCTCTTACTGGCTGCTTTCTCGAGAGGAGCTTGACTTGAATCTTAGGTGCCACCTTCTTTACTTTGTCACATTGGTCAGGACGAATATTATCACTTAGCAAAGAGGTGCGTGAACGCTGGTGTCCGCTAAATCAAAACATTTTCCTTTTTTCAGTTTGAATCACATTCAACTGCATGTAATCAAAAATAAGAATGAAGACAGTTTGGCTTGTCAAGTCTCCCCAATCTAATGCAAGTCACGAAAACAATAACGTGGAGAGTTGTGTAAACTGAGGGGCTTATTTACAAGAAAGTGGAGCAAGGAGCCCACTTGCACCACAAGGAAAGGGAAGAAATGCAATATATCCATGGAACAGCTGTCTTTCCCGCAATGGCTGCTTTCTCGAGAGGAGCTTGACTTGAATCTTAGGAGCCCCCTTCTTTGCTTTGTCACATTGGTCAGGACGAATATTAGCACTTAGCAAAGAGGTGCGTGAACTCCAGTGTCAGCTAATACAAAACGTTTTCCTTTTTTCAGTCTGAATCACATTGAACTGTATGCAATCAAAAATAAGAATGAAGACAGTTTGGCTTGTCAAGTCTCCCCAAACTAATACAAGTCACCAAAACAATAACGTGGAGAGTTGTGTAAACTGAGGGGCTTATTTACAAGAACATGGAGCAAGGAGCCCACCTGCACCACAAGGAAAGGGCAGAAATGCAATATATTTAGAAAATATGGTGCATTTCTGTCCTTTCCCCCTATGCTGTGCACTTTTGGCTGCCTAGTGGCAACGCAGGCCCTCTTGCACCAAGGTGCAAGAGTGCCTGCATTGTATGCAGGATAGTTTTTGTTTAGGAAAAGACACACATAGAAAGAGTTAAAAACGTGGAGCAATAAACATATTTCTCCTACTTACACCTCTCCTATGGAGGCTAAGGTTTTGACACATTTCCAGGTTTACAAAGCCTTGTATCTGGGAATGCCTCAAAACCCATGGGTGTTGCATGGCAAACCCATTGCAACACCCATAGAACACCCTCCTGAAGCAGAGTAAGGCTACAGAGTGACTTGTGGTGCTTTGCCTTACTCCATATCTACGAGGTCATGAAAAGCCATGCTCAGTGCCTTTGCGAGGCTTCATAGATATGAATCTGTACTCTTTGCTGCATGAGTGTCAAAAACAGTGGCATTCACGGTGGCACATGGGACTTGTAAATATGTTCCGAATTGTTTTGTTAAACTGAACACTAGTTAGAAGGAAATCAGTGAAATGTGTTATAAATAATAAATAACTCATGTCCCTGCAGGGCCTGTGGGACCCTTTAGGGAGCCAGGAAGAGGATGGCAAGAATCAACTAAATTGTTTAAAAATCGTAACCTTGACTACGAGTGCCCAGTTCATGTAGTGGAAAATATGGAAAGCTTTCTTAAGATAAGAGATAACATGTTGTGTCCCTTCTCGGTCCATGGGCCCCCATAAGACTCAGTGAGAGGCTTGCTAAAAATGATTTAAATTAATAAAAAATAATAACCATTTGTAAAGGCTCTAAATGTAAGTGACCAAAATAGGGAAAGTCCTAAAAATTGTAAATCATTCCAAGTGTCTGTCAATCACACTTTGGAAGCCTACAGGAACCATGGAAAGATTGTCAAAATCAATTAAATGACCTTGGACTGCACAAAGCGTTACACAGCCGCTATATGTATGTTGTTATCTTTAGGTCAGAATTTCCATAGAAAAGGTCTTTATTGTTTTGCCAATAGAATTGGCACTCTTTAACAAATCTTCATGAAACTTTTTTTACTTTGGCTCCTTCATTGAAAGTTGTGTGCTGATATCTCAAGTGGGGGCCAAGAAAAAGGCGGGGATACCAAAAGTGCAATTTCCTATGCTAATTCCCATTAGAAACTTTGTTCTCAGCCAGACAAAAAATTGGCTAAATGGAATCATACCAAATTTGTAAAAAATTTAGAACTTTTCTCAAAAAGCATGCTTCTTGTTATTTGGTGTTAATGTGTTTAGCCGTTTTTGAAAAATGAATGCATACAAAGGTAATGAAAAAGTGCGTAGGGATTAACACTGGTAAAAAGTTGGAGATATCTGGACAATTGGTTTGTTTCCTGCTATGCTCTGATTGGCTCATTCAAGGAGAATGGACAGACCCTCATTGACTGACCACAAAATAAAGAATATATTGTGGCAGCATTACAGGACTCCTGAAAAAAATGAAAGGTCACATAAGAGGGCAGCGTGGCCTCACTTTGATCCAGAGGACCATGAGGGGGGGCAATAGACATGAAGTAACCCCTCCTTCTAGTTAGAGAGGGTAAGCATGAGCAAAACTATATCAAAAACATCTAAAGTGGCCCACTGGAGGCTGAAAAAAATCTGAAATAAGCTTGTCTACACTGGGGGCCGACTGGCAATGAGTGTGATTAGAGCTCTGCTTTTTTAGCTTCTTGAAACCCTGGGGAGGACCAAGTCCTGGGGAATGATGTAAAGGGATAAATCATAGATGCTGGGTGGTGGTGGACATACAGTTCCTCCCAATAGGGTTAACTCCTGAGGGGCCCCATGTCTCCAGAAGCAATGTTAACAAAATGAACTCTGCCATATTCTTTTCATATGCATGCCCCAAGGGCTCCCACCTACCTGGGGACAATGATGGAGGAGATCAACAGGGCACTCCTCCTGTCCACTCTGTTGCCCGTGTCTTGGAGGGGGCAGGAACAACTTTCCTCAGGTGCCACACTCACTTGGGCAGAAACAGTCCTAAGTTATACCTTCCATTGTGGCCAGCACAGGTGAGAGCAGGGAAGCATGCAAGCTTCTGTGACACATAATAACTGTGCTCAGCCAGCAGGGGCAACAAGGTTTTAGGGCTTCTTACACAGCCTCTGATGAAAAACAAATGCTGTGAGTGTCCCAGGTGGGACCGAAGTACCCTTTAAATATAAACATTAGAATTGTTAGCCGCCGTATCAAAGGGCCACAGCAGAAATCCATCAGCTGGTGCTTAGAGTACCATTTCAGCATTTGTGAGGACAATGATACATTAACATATTGTGCTTGTGGTTCCCAAGGGGGCAGTGGCACCACAAATGTGTTTATAAATGACTGCCAGTCTGCCAATCATGTAGCAGCCCCCATAGAAGCCACACTGAAGTTCTTTTTCAAAATTGGCCTAACTCTACTAGAGGTTAAACAGGAGGGTTTCACACAGTTTCAGGCACTTTTTGGGTTTGCCCTTCTGCTTTGGGGCTGGAGGGTGTGAACATCCCTGTTAGTGGGTTCTAAGGTTGCACATGTCACATATTGAAATTATAAGAATAACTACTGCTCATGTTTTATTGAAACTATGACAGTTGCTAACAAAAAAAAACATGATCATGTTTTATTGACACTGTAAGATTTATTGACAGTAACAAAATTCTTAATAATGCTTTGTGTGTCTTAAAGAAGGTTGTGGCAATTTTCCTTGATTAGCACCAGGTTCAAAGTAGAAATTTGCTTATTTAGCATATTGCTTCGGGCAAAATGAGTACTTGTTTCAGTTTTTGATGCAAAGTTGCAGTTTGCGATAAAAAAGTACAAACACATAAAACCATCATGCACAACCACTACTTGCGTTTTTATTGGGAATGGTGAATTTGCTATACGTTTTTGCCACGCATTCCATGTAATTCCATCACATTGCATAATTACATCATTTTAGGAATTTCACATAACAAGAGTAACATGAAATTCTGAAAATTATGAGTAATACACAAGCATAATTTAGATTTCACCCAACCCTATTTAAATGTGAATCATTACATGTTCTAATAAATATCATTTTAAGGTGGTTCCATCCCTAGCAGTTTTTATGGTGTTGAAGTGCTCTGTTATGATATGTTTCTACTTTTATGAATGTGGTGACTCATTACAAAGGAAGGAGGACTTTTGATAATTACATCCCCTTAAATTGTGTCTAGTAGTTGTGGGGGGTATTATGCAGCTCACCAGGGTTGTTGACTGTTAGGAGGGTGTCACTATAGCTATTTCCATCTGCTTACTTGTACATATTTGTACATTAATGCACAGCATTTAGTATGACACATAAGCCCTTGTTAGGGCATTTTAAAATGTGGGTATTCTAGTTGAGGGCCCCACAGAGTGCAGGAGCACAACAAATATGTTCCAAGATATTTGCAGCACTGCCAAGAGTGATGCTGTCCACATAGAACAGGACAGTTTCAAGCACTCTCTAGGTATCGTTAGTACACAAAACTGTACCTGGCAAAATCGCGTGTTTTTCATTTTTTAAATATTACTCTTCATCTCACATTGTCACTCAAATATAACATCATTTTAAGCCTTGTCTTTTTCAGAAAACAAATATATACACATACACACACGCACAAACACACACATTAGCATACACACACAGACACACACACATATCAAACGGGGGTCACCATTGGATAGTTATAGGCAGGTCTGCGTTTCCATAGGAAATGCCTTTTTTGGTTTGCTAATAACTTTATGCTTCTCCCACTGCCCCACTGCAAAAAAGGACGGGCAGAGGACACCCAAAATATAAATTAAAAAACAAATGAATGATAAATGAGTGGCTCCTTTCAAAAAGCACCCTGTAATACCATGGAGAGCTTTTTAAACATAGTGTTCTACCTGGTGGAGTACCTAAAAGAGACAGGAACACCATCCTAACCATTTTTTAATGGGGAAGATGCAGAAATTGCAGCAGTCCTCTAGCAATATTAAAAAAAACAGTGAGTCACCTGGGTCATTAAACCCATCACCCAAGAAGAGCTTTCCATATTTTAAAAACACTCTTGGCTGGAATTGTGTTTTCAGCTAGATTGCAGAGGTCCGTTTTGGTAGATTCTCTGGGTGCACTGTGTAGTTTGCAAATTGTTATAAAAAACATCAAAGATGTGTTGATTTTTATAAAGCGTTAATAAAATTTAAAATTTTAAGGACAATCAATTACATAAAACATTGAAATGTATGAATTACTAAATTATACACATTATTGTAATTATTTTTCTTTTCTGACAAAGACAATACAGGTGCTTTATATATGTTTCTGATGTCTCTTGAATCAAAAAGGCCCACGTTTATATTTTGGTGTTCTTGCCATTTGATAAAGTCAGTAGCACTACGTTACTTAAAATAACACCTCTTATATACAACTATTCGTGCTAGTGGGAGTTTGGGTGCCAGGCCCTGTGCCCAACTCTCCTCTTGCACGTTATTTGTGAACAAAGGTGGGGTTTAGGCACTAGCTGAGATTGGACACAGGGCCTGGCCCCCAGCAAACTCCATGCCACACATGGCTAAAGGGCTTGTCTGGCGTGGAGCTGGATGCTTGCAAAGGTAGAATGTAGGGCCTGACCGTATGCCAGGCCATGGCATGGAATGGGGTTGGTATGGTAGTAAAATAGTAATTTATGTTTAAAAAAAAATAGAAAATCACTGAAAAAACAAAGGTTAAAGTGACATTATAGCTAGCTATTGAAATATTATCTTACTTTGCATTTAAAAAAACTAAGGAATTCACTGAAAAAGCAAAGATTAAAGTGACATTATAGTTAGGTAAAAATGTTAGTTAAAACATACCATTTTAAACAAAAAAAAAACTGAAATTCACAAGTTATAGTAACTGAAGTAACTATAACTTGCACCATGAATTAACTATAGCTAGCACCCCAGTGCAGTGTTGTCGTAAATTAAGTCTCTTCTGATGTGATGTAATCAGTGCAGTCATTGAAAATGTCTTGAGTGATACGGGCCCGTATTTATACTTTTTGACGCTAAACTGCGCTAACGCAGTTTAGCGTCAAAAATTTTTGCGCCGGCTAACGCCATTCTGAAGGGCGGGCGCAGTATTTATTGAATGGCGTTAGCCGGCGCAAGCAGACCGGCGCTGCCTGGTGTGCGTGGAAAAAAAACACGTACACCAGGCAGCGCCGGCGTAGGGAAAAATGGCATTAGGGCGTCTTAAAAATGGTACAAGTCAGGTTGACGCTAAAAAATCGCCTCCACCCGATTTGCGCCATTTTTAACGACACCCAGACGCCATTTACATGACTCCTGTCTTAGTAAAGACAGGAGTCATGCCCCCTTGCCCAATGGCCATGCCCAGGGGACTTCTGTCCCCTGGGCATGGTCATTGGGCATTGTGGCATGTAGGGGGGCACAAATCAGGCCCCCCTATGCCAAAAAAAAAAAAAAAAAAAAAAGAAATGTATACTTACCTGAACTTACCTGAATGTCCATGGGGTGGGTCCCTCCATCCTTGGGTGTCCTCCTGGGGTGGGCAAGGGTGGCAGGGGGGGCCCCTGGGGGCATGGGAGGGCAGCTGTGGGCTCATTTTGAGCCCACAGGTCCCTTAACGCCTGCCCTGACCCAGGCGTTAAAAAGCGGCGCAAATGCGTGATTTTTGCCCGGGAGTATAAATACGACGCATTTGCGTCGCAGTCATTTTTTTGGACGGGAACGCCTACCTTGCATCTCATTAACGCAAAGAATGACGCTCTTTACTCCTACTTTGGCGCTAGACGCGTCTAACGCCAAAGTATAAATATGGCGTTAATTTTGCGTTGAAAAAAACGACGCAAATTTGGCGCAAACGGAGTATAAATATGCCCCATAATATGTGAAGGTATGATAGTGCATGGTGAGGGCGCAAGTTACATTTACTACGGGGCGCGAACAACAACTGGTGAATTTCAGTTACTTTTTTAGATTGAAATGATATCTTGTAACTGAAATTGTGCCTCATCAGGAATATCGGGTAGAAAACGCCATAGAAATTGAATCAACTAGACCAGAAATATCCACAAAGATCTGTGTCACTTACGCGAAGAACTTCCAAAACTGACGCAGGTATCCTGGGTCACCCAGAGAAATTATGCATCCCAATTCAAGTCAGTAAAATCCCCCCACTGGTTAACTGGTAATCCATTAGATGCTCGTGGGGACCAATACCTCAACTGTGCAATTTTTTAAATCACCCCAATGGAGTGGGTGAACTGTGAGATTGTCCCTGTAGCTCAAGGGAAAAAAATGTATTGATCTCCATCCTTGAGAGCACTTGTGCCTCATTGCTTAGGCCCTGTGCAAAGGGACTCCTATTGACTGTCAAGGGCTGCTCTGCAGTCCAGAATGGAGTAGCAGGGCAGCCACAGAATCCCTGACTTCTGGAAGCATAGCACTCCGAGTCTGTATGACTTAGAGGGAAAGTGACGATTTGATGGCACATCGATTGTATGAAAGTGAAGCTCACAAGCTTAGGATTACCCCTTAAGCCATTGAGGCATTTTCTTTTCAACATATTTCTTCAAAGTGCCCCAGAAAGTTAAGGGCACAGAAAACTGTTGGTTCAAGTTTGTAAGCCTCCAACAGCAACCGTGGCCCAATAGCTCCTGCACAGAGAAAACAAGGCGTTACCCTCGGTGTTCCACGGAACAGAATTAATGATCCTGTGAAAAGTGAAGGTCACGTTTACGTCACTGCCAGGGTCGAGATTTTGTGTTCTTTTGGGAAGGTTGGAGACATTGTGTGCTTTGGGTCCTGCAAGGTTGTCTGACAACCTGGCATATTAAGTAAAACATGCATATAAGTTTAAAGATTCTATTTTTTATGAAATGGTCATTGCTTGCTTTTGAAAACATGACAATTCAAATAGGTTGTGTTTTCTTAAAGGTGAAAAACTATCTATATATTTATGCCAATGAGCGGAAATATTAATTCTTCTTGAAATGCCACTTTTTCATTGCTGGTTAAGTTGTAAATACAATTTCACAACACCAGTAGGCCTGACGTTTTATAACTGTGTACCACAGACATATCTAGGGGTAGGGTAATGGGTTATAGTCTCCCCTGATGGACAAAGAGATAACTGTGCCTCATACTCATAGCACCTAAGGCGGATTTAGCAGGATAGCTGGCCGCTCTACCTTCTCTTAGGACATCTCTCTGCCCCTTCTAGTTTGTGAGATTATTTACATGGGCCTCAAATTGTTTTTGCACTCGCCATTTAAAATATGTTTGGAATTTTATGCACAGCATTTAGATAAAAGTGTATTAAAATATATATTTAAAAAAATGCAGAATGGGTAATTGTTGATTGACTATTATTTATTATATTCCGCAGCCCTGAATTTCTAGCCCACATTATGTCACTGAGTCAGCCTTGATCTGCTCTGCCTCTCTCCACGATAATGTGCTATAAAGGGCACTTGGTCGAAGTTTGAGGGTCCACAATACAGAGGAATGAGGACACCAGAAGTGAAAGACACCAATTGTCACATTTCGAGCCAAGTAAGTTTTAAATGCTCTCAGACTCCCAGCCCGGATTTCTCACACTTTCGGAATACAATTTTTTAAAATAAATATTTGCCTTTGTTCACCTTGCAGGCTGATAATGAATAACCATAACATGGCTATCAACACAAACCACTAGAATGCAAGACATTGGTACAATGTTTGTCATATTATTGAAAACTAACCTTTTTTAGAGACTGGTTGGATATTCTATGTTCAGGTATTATTTGTATTTATGCTGGCACATTCGCAATTATCCAGTTGCAGTTTACTTTGACAAGTGAGACATTGAGGCAACCAAAGGATATGATGAGAGCATTGCCTTGAACAACTGTAAAACAAAAAATACTATAATATTTTAAATCATTTCCCAGTGAACTATATTTAACGGACGTGCCATTCGCCATTTTGATGGCATGTTGCATCGCCAATATTGAGTCTCACAAGAAGCATTCTGTAGTTTCCATGGAAACTATCTTTTGGGTTGAATACTGAAAAAGAAAGACTTTGTAACTGGTCTATGCTTACATGACACAACAGCGACAATACATAAGGATACAAAGTCGTTCAATGTGTAGCCTGCTTTCAGTAGGTTTTCAAAGGGAAAACACCAGATGATTGAAAGGGTCCTTTATAGTGTATGTGTGAGAATGTCAGATACGTGTGATTGTCATTCCATCTTTGCTGTGGCGCTCTGTACGGTTGTGCTCAGCACTAAGCTAAGCGCCATTCCTATTAAAGAATTTCTGAAAATAATAGTCACGCCTTTTGGTTTCAACATCTTAATGCTACTATCCAATAATAACAGTGAGATTAGGCATGCAACCTATTATAGCTTGGGAAAAACACAGATACACAGGACCTGATTCACAAAGGTAAATTTACACATTTGTGTAAGTTTAGCTTTTTCAGTATTCACAAAACTGTCCTTTTAATAATACATTTACCAGAGCAGAGACTCCACAGTGGGTGTGGAGAACTCCACACAAAATAGTTATGGGAACTGTCCTGATAAAAGGCTGGCACACAGAGTTTTAATTAAATAGGTTAAAGTACCGCAGAAATAATTGTTAACTATTTGTTGTCTAATTATCACGGGTTGTGTATAATTAATGGTACACAATTAAGGTCCTATTTAAAGACTGCCTGTATTTTGCAGTACATAATATAAAATGCTATTACGGACCTACATGCTGACGTCTTCATCTCCCCTATATTGTATTTGCATATATTTCCATCCTAACTGCAGAGATCTCTGCACAGGTAGGTATACGATTTTGTGTTAAATGTGGGAGGGCCAGGAGGGGTGGCTGGAAAAAGGAAGTATTTATGACTAAGCGGCAGTGGTTGGGAAGGAATAAGTAGGATTTCAGGAGTGTCTGTGAAGAGGTAAAGTTTGGTGAAGAGGGAGTTAGTGAGGGAAACGCACCACCCACAAAAGAGTGAGCCATTTCTCATTCACAAACAACACGTTTATGGCTACTACAGCCCCAAAACAGTTGTACATTTATTCCAGCTCAGATCGCAGCAAGTCTAGCACCACATCTGCCCAACCACTAGTACTATAACACTGCCCCATTGAAAATAAGGGAGGTAGGAGCTTGCAATAGCACCCCATAGGTAACATAATAATGTTTTTTCTACTTTTTAAAATGTGCATATCTTTAATCTAATGTTAAAAAAGTATATGTAAATATTAAATACACATTACTTGTTTTCTTTTAATTTTAATATATATATATAATTCGAAAGTAAATATAAATAAAAAACTACATTAAATTAAATAAATACTGTACATAACTTTTAATACTTTCAATACGTTTTAATACATACTAAGTAAATATCAACATTTTACCTTAAATTTGTTTTTTTATTTATTTTTTGGCCCCCAAAGTATATTTCAAATAAAAATTATTAGCACTGTTTTTTTCTAAATATGCCATTTGAGAGCTCAACATGATGTCATAAATGATGTCCTAGAACATGTCATGAGTGATGTAATATGGGATGCAATGTGTGAGGTCATAAGCAGTGCACGCCTGGAGCACAAGTTATAATTAGCTCTCAATGTCTGTGTTTTTTTCAGTTCAAAACATGAATGTTGTCACTGACCTATTCACCCAACTATGACATGTCACCTAAGGCCTTTTTTCAGTGAATTTATTTATATATATATATATATATATATATATATACACTGAAAAAAATCAAAGCTTGCAGGGACGTTATAGTTAGGCTCTGAATTAACTCCTGCAAAACCATAGAAATTCAGCAGTTATGGTTAGTTCTTTCAAGTAACTAAAACTTGTGCCCTAAGGTAACTATAACTTGCGCCCTTGCCGTGCACAGTTGTCTCCTCAATGAATCAATAAGTTCATTGCAGTGAGAGTATTTAAGATGGCAAAGAATATGACATCAGTGATATAATATGTGGAGTAATTAGCTGTGCATGGCGAAGACGCGAGTTATAGTTAACTTATGGCCTAAGTTTTATTTACTTGGAAGAAGTCTAACTATAACTGCTGAATTTGTGCTGTTTTGTATGAGTAAACTCAGAACCTAACTATAACATCCCTGTAACCTTTGTTTTTTTCTGGAAATTTCTCTCTTTTTTTAATGTATAGTAATTTTAATTGATATACGTGAATCCAACAAGCACCGCACACAACCTTTGGCCATGCCTGGTGGTGGTTGGTCACAGGGCTTGGCCTGCGGCCCAGCCTGGCCCTGAGGCCAATGCCCTATAAGCACCCAAACATTGCACAGTGCAATGCCTTCTCCCATGACCAGTAGGGGTTGCCCGCAAGAGCTGGCCTGTAGCCAGACCCTGCGGCCAACCCTCCTAACCACTTAACTCGATGTTGTGCATGGCCCTTTGCGCAGGCATGGAGGAAGTTTGCCACAGCCTCTGTGAGTGTGAAAATAGGTGTGAGAGGCTGTATCTGGGTGTAATAGTGTCAGTCAGAGTGTCTGTCTGTGTGTGAGAGTGCGTGCATCAGTGTTTTAGTGGGTGTGTCAGTATGTGCGCGGGTCTATGAGTGGGTGCATCAGGGTGTCAGTGGGTGCGCGAGTGGGTATTTAATTGTCTGAGTGGGTGTGGGAGTGGGTGTGTAACTGCCTGGGTGGTTCTGAGTGGGTCCATGAGGGCATTACTGGGTTTGTGAGTGAGTGCACAAGGGTCTGGGTGTGTCTGTGATTGGCTACATGAGTGTCTGAGTGGCTCTGTGAGTGGGTGTGTGAGTGTCTGAGTGGGTCTGTGAGTGGGTGCATAAATGTCTGAGTGGGTGGGTGAGTGGGAGAATTGACTGAAAGAGAGACAGAGAGAGGGAAAGAAAGTGAGAGGGAGAGAGAGAGATATTTTTATGCTTTGATGTCTGGTATACTTAGAATGAGTTATTTGTCTCCAATTTAAAATAAAAATATATATATATTTTTTTAATATAATTTTTTTTTTTTAAAAAAAAAACAAATTGAGAATGAGTCTACCTGGACTCGAACCCCTATCGCTCAGTGTGAAGGTCTGCAACCTTCACACTGATATATGAGGGTTTATTTTTTTTGTTTAATTTTTTTCTATCCATTTATGGGCTTTCATATTCTTTATTTACAAAAAAAAAATCTAAACCCCTCTATAGGCTATCTGGCATAGCGAGGGAATCCTTAAGGGCTCCCCCACAATCCCTATATATATTTTTAATAATTAAATTATTTTTTTAAATTTCCTTTACAGGCTACTTGGCACTGTGAGAAAGCCTTAAGGCATATATGTATCTATCTATCTATCTTTATATATATATATATATATATACATATATATATATATATATATATATATATATATCCAAACACAACTGGCCTTTGTACAAGGAGCACTCAAGCTGCTGGTGCCCACGCTGGATGTAGACTAAACACCCAATTAAACTTTCACAAAAGCTGCGGTGCACTCCCAGAGGTGATATTTAGCCAAGCTTCTTTAATGCGGGTACCATCTTACAGCAGTTCTCTGAACAAAAAATCAGGTCCCACAACGCATTTAAGCTTACGCCTTCGTCAGGTGGTTCTGATTCGCATCGCATGTTGTTACAATTAACCTGCCTTTTCAATTAGTAATCTCACAGAGGCATTATGGTATTCGTAGTGTTGTTATAAAAAAATACACGGGGGTCATGCATAACATAATATAATTATCAATAATGTTGATTGATCAAACTGCGCTGTGTTGTGTTTGGATTTAATGAAATTGGAGCACCCGATATAGCAGTGAAGACACCAAGACCGAAAGCTGGCAAGGGGATACTTATCCTTGGCATTGGTACATTACCTTGGAAGACGAGGAAATTAACTTACTTCCATTGCAATATGCCGTCATTAATTCTTTATTTGGCTTTACATATACCGATGCGACTCGGGATTCGAGTCCAGAGGTTTTGTTGCTGTATTTTGTGATTATGAGGAGGAGTATAGGAATGGCAACGTGGGGAGTCTGAGATTGAGTGATAGTGGTAATATCCAAACTCTAATTCTTATGAATTATTGGCTGTTGGAGGAAAAAACATTTAACGTGGCATGATGAATTTTTTTTTGACAATCTTATCATGTTTTTCATGACTCCCATTTGCTTTATGGAAACAACATTATTGGCACTACGATGTTTCTATGAGATTCACAGGAATGGTAATGTGGTGAGTTCGAGACTAAGTGAGGTGGGAGTATTCCAACGTGAATAAATATGAGATAATGCCGGATGGAGGAAATTACACACAGCGCTGTTTGATCAATCAACACTATTGATAATTACATTATGTTATGCATGACCCCGTGTATTTTTTGATAACAACACTACGAATACCATAATGCCTCTGTGAGATTACTAATTGAAAAGGCAGGTTAATTGTAACAACGTGCGATGCGAATCAGAACCACCTGACGAAAGCGTAAGCTGAAATGCGTTGTGGGACCTGATTTTTTGTTCAGAGAACTGCCGTAAGATGGTACCCGCATTAAAGAAACTTGGCTAACTATCACCTCTGGGAGTGCAGCGCAATTTTTGTGAAAAAAAATAATATATATATATATATATATCTGTCCGGCCGAAGGCGTTTGCCAAGACGCGTTGACAGTTTCTCTGGGAGATAGCGTTTCCTGTAATTTATGCACATAATAAAGCAGATTATTTTTTTTGTAAAGAATACATCCTCTTTCCTTTTTTGGATGGTGACTGATGGCAGACGGCGATATGATGCAGCTGGTCCGATGAGCAGATTTCATCATTTTACGAGATATATTTATATATATATATATATATATATATATTTTAAAGGGTTGTCCTCTATGAAAGCGCACTCCCAACAGGTTATGTATTAGGAAGTATGGCAGAGCCAGCAACTTACTGTGAATTTTTTTGACATTTTCATGAATCTTGTCCTTATGTTTTGATTCAACTATGGTCAAGTGTTTCCGGGTTCCTCCCTTCATCAGCAGAGAAATAAAGTCTGTAATGTTTCACCTCAGTAGGTGCAGCCAGTGCTGAAAGCCTTCCAGACATCCCCTCCCTTGTTCAAAGACCAAGTCAATGGCTGCTCAACTGGGCTTAATTGCAGGCACCTGATTCCTCTGTTAAATACCAGTTCTGCCCCAGTGGGCATCTAAAGTGAGCTGCAAAGTGCATTCTGGTAAAGGTAGTCCTGCACATTTTATAATATTTTCCTAAGTGGGTTGCTGGAGCCAAGCGAAAAAATTAAAACAGAGTTCAGTACCTAAAGTAGGCAGATTCAAAAGTTTGCTGAAAGTGTCCCAACCTGCTGCTCAAAATGTTACAGTCCATTAAGTCACACAGACCTGCTCCTATATGCAGTGGTGCTGCCTTCCCAGCTGGACGTGCCTGTAATTCAATGCAATCAAGGGTTGTCTTCTATGAATGCGCACTCCCAACAGGTTATGTATTAGGTTATATGGCAAAGCCAGCAACTTACAGTGAATTCGTTTGACATTTTCATTAATCCTGGCTGTGGGAAGTTGTCTCTGTATATACTATCTCAAAGTGAGAGATAGTGTGCACAGAGTCCAAGGGTTCCCCTTAGAGGTACGATAGTGGCAAGATTAGATAATTCTAATGCTCTATTTTGTGGTAGTGTGGTTGAGCAGTAGGCTTATCAGAGGGTAGTTTTAAGCATTTGTTGTACACACACAGGCAATAAATGAGGAACAGACACTCAAAGACTTAACTCCAGGCCAATAGTTTTTTATATAGAAAAATATATTTTCTTAATTTATTTTTATAACCACAATTTCAAGATTTGAAGTAAATTCTTAAAATGCAAGGTACTCCACACAGGTAAGTTATGAACTTTGAATTAGAGCAATAACATATACAGTATTTGTTAAAATGGCAATAAGCTATTTTAAATCAACAGTTCCTGGGGAAGGTAAGTATTGGATAGTTTGTGAGGTAAGTAAGACACTTACAAGTCTCAGTTCCTGGGGATAGGCACCCCACAGGTGGGGATTCAAGGCAACCCCAAAGTTACCATACCAGCTGTTCAGGGGCAGTCAGGTGCAGAGGTCAAAGAGGTGCCCAAAGCACGTAGGTGCCTATGGAGAACAGGGGTGCTCCGATTCCAGTCTGCCAGCAGGTAAGTACCTGCGTCCTCAGGGGGCAGACCAGGGGGGTTTTGTAGAGCACTGGGGGGAACACAAGTAGGCACACAAAACACACCCTCAGCAGCACAGGGGCGTCCGGGTGCAGTGTGCAAAGCAGGCTTTGAGTTTTGTATTGGATTCAATGAAAGGACCCGGGGGTCACTCTAGCGGTGCAGGAAGGGCACAGGGGGGCTTCTCAGGCCAGCCACCGACTGGGCTAGGAAGAGTGTTGCCTGGGGGTCACTCCTGCACTGATGTTCAGTTCAGTCTGATCCTGGGGGCTGCAGGTGCAGTGCTTGGTCCAGGCGTCGGGTCCCTTGTTACAGGCAGTCACTGTCAGGGGGAGCCTCTGGATTCTCTCTGCAGGCGTCGCTGTGGGGGCCCAGGGGGGTCATCTCGGCTACTCACAGGGTCACAGTCACATGGGAGTCCTCCCTGTGGTGTTGGTTCTCTGGATCTTGAGCCTGGGGTGTCAGGTGCAGAGGGTGAAGTCTCATGCTTACGGCAGGAAGAGTGAGGTCTTTGAAAGTTGCAGAAAAGCTGCAATATTGTTGCTGTTTGTTGAGCAGAACCACTGCTCACAGGAGTTTCTTGGTCCTTAGGTTCAGGGCAGTCCTCTGAGGCTTCAGAGGTCGCTGGTCCCTGTTGGATGCGTCGCTGTTGCAGATTTTCGAGTCAGGAGGCAGGCCGGTAAGGCTGGGGCCAAAGCAGTTGTCGTCTCCGTCGTCTCTGCAGGCTCATAGGTCAGCAGTCGTTCTTGTTTCTTCGGGTTGCAGGAATCTGATTTCCTGGGATCTGGGGAGCCCCTAAACACTGAATTTAGGGGTGTGTTCAGGATTGGGAGGGCAGTAGCCAATGGATACTGCCCTTGAGGGTGGCTACACTCTCTTTCTGCCTCCTCCCTGTGGGGAGGGGGGCACATCCCTAATCCTATTGGGGGAATCCTCCACGCTCAAGATGGAGGATTTCTAAAGGTAGGGGTCACCTCAGCTCAGGACACCTTAGGGGCTGTCCTGACTGGTGGGTGACTCCACCTTGTTTTTCTCATTATCTCCTTCAGCCTTGCTGCCAAAAGTGGGGGCAGTGGCCGGATGGCCGGAGGGCCTGGCATCTCTACTAGCTGGGATGCCCTGGGGCGTTGTAACAAAAGGGTTGAGCATTTGAGGCTCACTGCCAGGTGTTATAGGTCCTGCAGGGGGAGGTGAGAAGCACCTCCACCCAGTACAGACTTTGTTCCTGGCCACAAAGTGACAAAGGTACTCTCCCCATGTGGCCAGCAACATGTCTGGTGTGTGGCAGGCTGGCAGAAACAGGTCAGCCTACACTAGAAGCCAGATTGGTATTCAGGAGGCATCTCTAAGATTCCCTCTGGGTGTATGTTACAATACATTGCACACTGGCATCAGTGTGCATTTATAGTGCTGAGATGTTTGATACCAAACTTCCCAGACTTCAGTGTAGCCATTATGGAACTGTATTGTATTGGTTTGTATTGTTTTGTATTGGTTTATTTATAGAGCGCATTCCGGCAAAAAAGCATTGAAGCGCTAATCTGATCGAGAACAAAGGGAAAAGCACAAGCTACCAACTAGGAGTGTCTATTGAGATAAGAGCCAGGTTTTTAGGCTTTTCCTAAAGATAAAATGGGTTGCAATTTGTCGGAGCGTGAGAGGCAGGGAGTTCCAAAGCCTGGCCGCTTCCGCCGTAAAGACACGGTCTCCCAACCTAGCCTTGTTACAGTGAGGGACCGCAATCATATATTTGAAAGAGGATCTCAGATATCTGGACGGTTGATAGAAATGCAGAGAAGATTTCAGATAATCGCAGCCTTCTGACTGCAATGCTCTATGAGTAAGACATAGAGTCTTAAAAATAATTATCTTATTGATCGGTAAACAATGGAGGGATTTCAAACAGCTACTGGCCGAAGCAGACTGAGGAAGATTCATGATGAGACGCGCTGCCGTATTCTGGATAGACTGGAGTTTGTCAAGGGACGTTTTGTTCACATTTAACAGAAGAGCATTACAAAAGTCGAGTCTAGAGGTGACTAGCGCCAGCACTACCGGTGACCTTAAGTCCTCCTCCAGAAGATTTAGAATTTTCGTAAGCGTTTTTAGGATCCAGAAACAGACCTTAACTGTATGATTAATCTGTAACCTAAAAGAGGGGGAAGAATCAAAAATAATACCTAGATTTTTTGCAGAGGAAGAAGGAGAAGGCAGCCCCCACAGACCGAGGGCCACCAACTATTGTTCCAAGAAGAATTATTGCAACCAAAACACATAATCACAGTCTTGTCGCTGTTAAGCTTGAGCCAATTGCTGGCCATCCAATTATTAATTGCTGTCATACAGAGTTGAAATTTCTCCTTTGAATCCTCCCAGATATGCAAAACAGGCACAATCACCTGCATATCATCTGCATAAGAAACAATCTGGAAGCCAAAGGAGTGCACCAGGCTCGCCAAAGATGCCATGTATAAATTAAACAGCGTAGGACTGAGAGATGACCCCTGCGGGACTCCGCACGGGAGCTGGGAAGGAGTGGCACGATGTTCACCACAGGCCACTGTGATCGTTCTATCTGTAAGAAAAGAACTGAGTAGCTTCCAGTCCTTCCCCCTTACTCTAGCCTGGGACAAGCGTTGAAGCAGGATAGAATGAGCAATAGTGTCAAATGCTGCCGACAGATGTAGCAGAACTAAAATCGTACCTTCTCCCAAATTCCCTCTGCGGCGAATAATGTCTGAAGTGGAAATTAATGCTGTTTACGTACTATGTGCACTACAGAAACCGTGCTCTGATGGATCTAGCTTACCATTACCTTGGAGAAATTAAGCAAGCTCCCGATTAAGATGTTTTTCTAACATTTTGGCCAAGCAGGGCAATAAAGAAATCGGGTGAAGATTATTAAGATCAGAAGCACCTTTACCTGTTTTTTTAATGAGGGGAATAACTGTAGACTGTTTCCAATGAGCCGTAAAATTCCCTTCCAGAAGGATTTCGGCAGATACTGGCTCCAAAGCCGAATCCACCAATGACGGGGCTTGCTTTAAAATGTGAGGGGGACAAGGATCCGTAAGAGAACCAGATTTCACTGCCATTAGTAGGTTGATGATTCTATTGGCAGAGAGAGGTTGGAAACAGTGTAAAGATTTAGCTAACTCAGCATGTGAAAGGGGCACTTCACCCTCAGAGTCCAGGGAGGGGGGACTAAAATCAGTCAGCAACTTGACAATTTTATTGTTAAAGTAATCCGCCACCAGTTGACAGTACTGAGGTGAATTTTCGGAGACAAACTCCCAGACCATATACTCTTATGGCTACCCTGCACTTACAATGTCTGAGGTTTTGCTTAGACACTGTAGGGGCATTGTGCTCATGCACATATGCCCTATACCTGTGGTATAGTGCACCCTGCCTTAGTGCTGTAAGGCCTGCTAGAGGGGTGACTTACCTATGCCACAGGCAGTGTGAGGTTGGCATGGCACTCTGAGGGGAGTGCCATATCGACTTAGTCATTTTCTCCCCACCAGCACACACAAGCTGTGAGGCAGTGTGCATATGCTGAGTGAGTGGTCCCCAGGGTGGCATAAGACATGCTGCAGCCCTTAGAGACCTTCCCTGGCATCAAGGCCCTTGGTACCAGGGGTACCAGTTACAAGAGACTTACCTGAATGCCAGGGTTGTGACAATTGTGGAGACAAAGGTACAGTTTAGGGAAAGAACATTGGTGCTGGGGCCTGGTTAGCAGGATCCCAGCACACTTTCAAATCATAACTTAGCATAAGCAAAGGTAAAAAGTTAGGGGGTAACCATGCCAAGGAGGCATTTTATTACAACGTGTTTCTGGTTTCATGCCTTCATCAGCAGAGAAATTTAGTCTGTAGTGTTTCACCTCAGTAGGTGCAGGCAGTGCTAAAAGTGTTCCAGACATCTCCTCCCTTGTTCAAAAACCAAGTCCATGGCTGCTCAGCTGGGTTTAATTGTCAGCACCTGTTTCCTCTGTTAAATACCAGTTCTGCCCTAGTGGGCCTCTAAAGTGAGTTGAAAAGTGCATTCTGGTAAAGGTAGTCCTGCACATTTTATAAACAATTCCCAAGTGGGTTGCTGTAGCCAAGCAAAATAAAAAACACAGAGTTCATTACCTAAAGTAGGCAGATTCAATGTAAAATCACTGGGTTTGCTGAAAGTGTCCCAACCTGCTGCTCAAATTGTGACAGTCCATTAATTCACACAGACCTGCTCCTATATGCAGTGGTGCTGCCTTCCTGGCTGGACAAGCTGGTAATTCAATGTAAACAAGGGTTGTACTCTATGAAAGTACACTCCCAACAGGTTATGTATCAGGGAATATGGCAAAGCCAGCGAGTTACAGTGAATTCTTTTGACATTTTAATTATTCCTGGCCTTATATTTTCATTCATCTCTGGATGCGTGTTTCTGGGTTCATCCCTTCATCAGTAGAGAAATGTAGTCTGTAGTGTTTCACCTCAGTAAGTGCAGCCAGTGCTGAAAGTGTTGCAGGCGTCTCCTCCCTTGTTCAAAGACAAGTCCATGGCTCCTCAGCTGGTTTTGTGAGTACCAGATTACTATTTTAAATACCATTTCTACCCCAGTGTCCCTCTAAAGTGAGTTGAAAAGTGCATTCTGGAAAGCGTAGCCCTTCACATTTTATAACATTTTCCCAAGTGGGTTGCTGGAGCCAAGCAAAACTACAAAAACAGAGTTCATTAGCTAAAGTAGGCAGATTCAATGTAAAATCACCGGGTATGCTGAAAGTGTCCCAACCTGCTGCTCATAATGTGACATTCCATTAAGTCACACAGACCTGCTCCTATATGCAGTGGAGCTGCATTCCCGGCTAGACAGGCTGGTAATTCAATGTAAACAAGGGTTGTCCTCTATGAAAGCACACTCCCAACAGGTTATGTATTAGGGAATATGGCACAGCCAGCAACTTACAGTGAATTCTTCTGAAATGTACATGAATCCTGGCCTTATATTTTCATTGATCTCTGCACACGTGTTTCTGGATTCATCCCTTCATCAGCAGAAAAATGCAGTTTGTAGTGTTTCACCTCAGTAGGTGCAGCCAGCACTGAAAGTGTTCCAGTCATCTCCTTCCTTCTTCAAAGACCGAGTGCATGGCTGCTCAGCTGGGTTTAATTGCAGGCACCTGATTCTGCTGTTAAATACCAGTTGTGCCCCAGTGGGCCTCTAAAGTGAGTTGAAAAGTGCATTCTGGTAAAGGTAGTCCTGCACATTTTATAATATTTTCCAAAGTGGGTTGCTGGAGCCAAGCGAAAAAATGAAAACAGAGTTTATTACCTAAAGTAAGGAGATTCAAAGTAAAATCACCAGGTTTGCTAAAAGTGTCCCAACCTGCTGCTCAAAATGTGACAGTCCATTAAGTCACACAGACCTGCTTCTAGGTGCAGTGGTGCTGCCTTCCCGGCTGGACAGGCTGGTAATTCAATGCAAACAAGGGTTTTCCACTATGAATGCAAACTCCAAACAGGTTATGTATTAGGGAATATTGCAAAGTCAGCAACTTACACTGAATTCTTTTGACATTTTCATTAATCCTGGCCTTATATTTTCATTGATCTCTGGACATGTGTTTCTGGGTTCATCCCTTCATCAGTAGAGAAATGTAGTCTATAGTGTTTTACCTCAGTAGGTGCAGCCAGTGCTGAAAGCATTCCAGACGTCCCCCCCCCTTGTTCAAAGACCAAGCCCATGGCTGCTCAGCTGGGTTTAATTACAGGCCCCTGATTCCTCTTTTAAATACCAGTTCTGCCCCAGTGGGCCTCTAAAGTGAGTTGAGTAGTGCATTCTGGTAAAGGTAGTCCTGCGCATTTTATAATATTTTCCAAAGTGGGTTGCTGGAGCCAAGCGAAATAATAAAAACAGAGTTCATTACATAAGGTAGGCAGATTCAATGTAAAATCACTGTTTGCTGAAAGTGTCCCAACCTGCTGCTCAAAATGTGACAGTTCATTAAGTCACACAGAGCTGCTCCGGCTGGGCAATTCGATGCAAACAAGGGTTGTCCTCTATGAAAGCGCACTCCCAACAGGTTATGTATCAGGGAATATGGCAAAGCCTGCAACTTACAGTGAATTCTTTTGACATTTTTCATTATTCCTGGCATTATGGCGGTCATTATGAACATGGCGGGAAAGACCATCGACCACCGTATCGGCGGTGAACAGAATCCCGCCTGCTTTCAGTAGGTTTTCAAAGGGAAAACACCAGATGATTGAAAGGGTCCTTTATAGTGTATGTGTGAGAATGTAAGATACGTGTGATTGTCATTCCATCTTTGCTGTGGCGCTCTGTACGGTTGTGCTCAGCACTAAGATAAGCGCCATTCCTATTAAAGAATTTCTGAAAATAATAGTCACGCGTTTGGTTTCAACATCTTAACGCTACTATCCAATAATAACAGTGAGATTAGGCATGCAACCTATTATAGCTTGGGAAAAACACAGATACACAGGACCTGATTCACAAAGTTAAATTTACACATTTGTGTAAGTTTAGCTTTTTCAGTATTCACAAAACTGTCCTTTTAATAATACATTTACCAGAGCAGAGACTCCACAGTGGGTGTGGAGAACTCCACACAAAATAGTTATGGGAACTGTCCTGATAAAAGGCTGGCACACAGAGTTTTAATTAAATAGGTTAAAGTACCGCAGAAATAATTGTTAACTATTTGTTGTCTAATTATCACGGGTTGTGTATAATTAATGGTACACAATTAAGGTCCTATTTAAAGACTGCCTGCATTTTGCAGTACATAATATAAAATGCTATTACGGACCTACATGCTGACGTCTTCATCTCCCCTATATTGTATTTGCATATATTTCCATCCTAACTGCAGAGATCTCTGCACAGGTAGGTATACGATTTTGTGTTAAATGTGGGAGGGCCAGGAGGGGTGGCTGGAAAAAGGAAGTATTTATGACTAAGCGGCAGTGGTTGGGAAGGAATAAGTAGGATTTCAGGAGTGGGTGTGAAGAGGTAAAGTTTGGTGAAGAGGGAGTTAGTGAGGGAAACGCACCACCCACAAAAGAGTGAGCCATTTCTCATTCACAAACAACACGTTTATGGCTACTACAGCCCCAAAACAGTTGTACATTTATTCCAGCTCAGATCGCAGCAAGTCTAGCACCACATCTGCCCAACCACTAGTACTATAACACTGCCCCATTGAAAATAAGGGAGGTAGGAGCTTGCAATAGCACCCCATAGGTAACATAATAATGTTTTTTCTACTTTTTCGAAATGTGCATATCTTTAATCTAATGTTAAAAAAGTATATGTAAATATTAAATACACATTACTTGTTTTCTTTTAATTTTAATATATGTATATAATTTGAAAGTAAATATAAATAAAAAACTACATTAAATTAAATAAATACTGTACATAACTTTTAATACTTTCAATACGTTTTAATACATACTAAGTAAATATCAACATTTTACCTTAAATTTGTTTTTTTATTTATTTATTGGCCCCCAAAGTATATTTCAAATTAAAATTATTAGCACTGTTTTTGTCTAAATGTGCCATTTGAGAGCTCAACATGATGTCATAAATGATGTCCTAGAACATGTCATGAGGGATGTAATATGGGATGCAATGTGTGAGGTCATAAGCAGTGCACGCCAGGAGCACAAGTTATAATTAGCTCTCAATGTCTGTGTTTTTTTCAGTTCAAAACATGAATGTTGTCACTGACCTATTCACCCAACTATGACATGTCACCTAAGGCCTTTTTTCAGTGAATTTATTTATATATATATATATATATATATACACTGAAAAAAATCAAAGCTTGCAGGGACGTTATAGTTAGGCTCTGAATTAACTCCTGCAAAACCATAGAAATTCAGCAGTTATAGTTAGTTCTTTCAAGTAACTAAAACTTGTGCCCTAAGGTAACTATAACTTGCGCCCTTGCCGTGCACAGTTGTCTCCTCAATGAATCAATAAGTTAATTGCAGTGAGAGTATTTAAGATGGCAAAGAATATGACATCAGTGATATAATATGTGGAGTAATTAGCTGTGCATGGCGAAGACGCGAGTTATAGTTAACTTATGGCCTAAGTTTTATTTACTTGCAAGAAGTCTAACTATAACTGCTGAATTTGTGCTGTTTTGTATGAGTAAACTCAGAACCTAACTATAACATCCCTGTAACCTTTGTTTTTTTCTGGAAATTTCTCTCTTTTTTTAATGTATAGTAATTTTAATTGATATACGTGAATCCAACAACCACCGCACACAACCTTTGGCCATGCCTGGTGGTGGTTGGTCACAGGGCTTGGCCTGCGGCCCAGCCTGGCCCTGAGGCCAATGCCCTATAAGCACCCAAACATTGCACAGTGCAATGCCTTCTCCCATGACCAGTAGGGGTTGCCCGCAAGAGCTGGCATGTAGCCAGACCCTGCGGCCAACCCTCCTAACCACTTAACTCGATGTTGTGCATGGCCCTTTGCGCAGGCATGGAGGAAGTTTGCCACAGCCTCTGTGAGTGTGAAAATAGGTGTGAGAGGCTGTATCTGGGTGTAATAGTGTCAGTCAGAGTGTCTGTCTGTGTGTGAGAGTGCGTGCATCAGTGTTTTAGTGGGTGTGTCAGTATGTGCGCGGGTCTATGAGTGGGTGCATCAGGGTGTCAGTGGGTGCGCGAGTGGGTATTTAATTGTCTGAGTGGGTGTGGGAGTGGGTGTGTAACTGCCTGGGTGGGTCTGAGTGGGTCCATGAGGGCATTACTGGGTTTGTGAGTGAGTGCACAAGGGTCTGGGTGTGTCTGTGATTGGCTACATGAGTGTCTGAGTGGCTCTGTGAGTGGGTGTGTGAGTGTCTGAGTGGGTCTGTGAGTGGGTGCATAAATGTCTGAGTGGGTGGGTGAGTGGGAGAATTGACTGAAAGAGAGACAGAGAGAGGGAAAGAAAGTGAGAGGGAGAGAGAGAGATATTTTTATGCTTTGATGTCTGGTATACTTAGAATGAGTTATTTGTCTCCAATTTAAAATAAAAATATATATATATTTTTTTAATATAATTTTTTTTATTTAAAAAAAAACAAATTGAGAATGAGTCTACCTGGACTCGAACCCCTATCGCTCAGTGTGAAGGTCTGCAACCTTCACACTGATATATGAGGGTTTATTTTTTTTGTTTAATTTTTTTCTATCCATTTATGGGCTTTCATATTCTTTATTTACAACAAAAAAAAATCTAAACCCCTTTATAGGCTATCTGGCATAGCGAGGGAATCCTTAAGGGCTCCCCCACAATCCCTATATATATTTTTAATAATTAAATTATTTTTTTAAATTTCCTTTACAGGCTACTTGGCACTGTGAGAAAGCCTTAAGGCATATATGTATCTATCTATCTATCTTTATATATATATATATATACATATATATATATATATATATATATATATATATCCAAACACAACTGGCCTTTGTACAAGGAGCACTCAAGCTGCTGGTGCCCGCGCTGGATGTAGACTAAACACCCAATTAAACTTTCACAAAAGCTGCGGTGCACTCCCAGAGGTGATATTTAGCCAAGCTTCTTTAATGCGGGTACCATCTTACAGCAGTTCTCTGAACAAAAAATAAGGTCCCACAACGCATTTAAGCTTACGCCTTCGTCAGGTGGTTCTGATTCGCATCGCATGTTGTTACAATTAACCTGCCTTTTCAATTAGTAATCTCACAGAGGCATTATGGTATTCGTAGTGTTGTTATAAAAAAATACACGGGGGTCATGCATAACATAATATAATTATCAATAATGTTGATTGATCAAACTGCGCTGTGTTGTGTTTGGATTTAATGAAATTGGAGCACCCGATATAGCAGTGAAGACACCAAGACCGAAAGCTGGCAAGGGGATACTTATCCTTGGCATTGGTACATTACCTTGGAAGACGAGGAAATTAACTTACTTCCATTGCAATATGCCGTCATTAATTCTTTATTTGGCTTTACATATACCGATGCGACTCGGGATTCGAGTCCAGAGGTTTTGTTGCTGTATTTTGTGATTATGAGGAGGAGTATAGGAATGGCAACGTGGGGAGTCTGAGATTGAGTGATTGTGGTAATATCCAAACTCTAATTCTTATGAATTATTGGCTGTTGGAGGAAAAAACATTTAACGTGGCATGATGAATTATTTTTTGACAATCTTATCATGTTTTTCATGACTCCCATTTGCTTTATGGAAACAACATTATTGGCACTACGATGTTTCTATGAGATTCACAGGAATGGTAATGTGGTGAGTTCGAGACTAAGTGAGGTGGGAGTATTCCAACGTGAATAAATATGAGATAATGCCGGATGGAGGAAATTACACACAGCGCTGTTTGATCAATCAACACTATTGATAATTACATTATGTTATGCATGACCCCGTGTATTTTTTGATAACAACACTACGAATACCATAATGCCTCTGTGAGATTACTAATTGAAAAGGCAGGTTAATTGTAACAACGTGCGATGCAAATCAGAACCACCTGACGAAAGCGTAAGCTGAAATGCGTTGTGGGACCTGATTTTTTGTTCAGAGAACTGCCGTAAGATGGTACCCGCATTAAAGAAACTTGGCTAACTATCATCTCTGGGAGTGCAGCGCAATTTTTGTGAAAAAAAATAATATATATATATCTGTCTGGCCGAAGGCGTTTGCCAAGACGCGTTGACAGTTTCTCTGGGAGATAGCGTTTCCTGTAATTTATGCACATAATAAAGCAGATTATTTTTTTTGTAAAGAATACATCCTCTTTCCTTTTTTGGATGGTGACTGATGGCAGATGGCGATATGATGCAGCTGGTCCGATGAGCAGATTTCATCATTTTACGAGATATATTTATATATATATATATATATATATATATATATATATGTATATATATATATATATATATATATATATTTAAAAGGGTTGTCCTCTATGAAAGCGCACTCCCAACAGGTTATGTATTAGGAAGTATGGCAGAGCCAGCAACTTACTGTGAATTTTTTTGACATTTTCATGAATCTTGTCCTTATGTTTTGATTCAACTATGGTCAAGTGTTTCCGGGTTCCTCCCTTCATCAGCAGAGAAATAAAGTCTGTAATGTTTCACCTCAGTAGGTGCAGCCAGTGCTGAAAGCGTTCCAGACATCCCCTCCCTTGTTCAAAGACCAAGTCAATGGCTGCTCAACTGGGCTTAATTGCAGGCACCTGATTCCTCTGTTAAATACCAGTTCTGCCCCGGTGGGCATCTAAAGTGAGCTGCAAAGTGCATTCTGGTAAAGGTAGTCCTGCACATTTTATAATATTTTCCTAAGTGGGTTGCTGGAGCCAAGCGAAAAAATTAAAACAGAGTTCAGTACCTAAAGTAGGCAGATTCAAAAGTTTGCTGAAAGTGTCCCAACCTGCTGCTCAAAATGTTACAGTCCATTAAGTCACACAGACCTGCTCCTATATGCAGTGGTGCTGCCTTCCCAGCTGGACGTGCCTGTAATTCAATGCAATCAAGGGTTGTCTTCTATGAATGCGCACTCCCAACAGGTTATGTATTAGGTTATATGGCAAAGCCAGCAACTTACAGTGAATTCGTTTGACATTTTCATTAATCCTGGCTGTGGGAAGTTGTCTCTGTATATACTATCACAAAGTGAGAGATAGTGTGCACAGAGTCCAAGGGTTCCCCTTAGAGGTACGATAGTGGCAAGATTAGATAATTCTAATGCTCTATTTTGTGGTAGTGTGGTTGAGCAGTAGGCTTATCAGAGGGTAGTTTTAAGCATTTGTTGTACACACACAGGCAATAAATGAGGAACAGACACTCAAAGACTTAACTCCAGGCCAATAGTTTTTTATATAGAAAAATATATTTTCTTAATTTATTTTTATAACCACAATTTCAAGATTTGAAGTAAATTCATAAAATGCAAGGTACTCCACACAGGTAAGTTATGAACTTTGAATTAGAGCAATAACATATACAGTATTTGTTAAAATGGCAATAAGCTATTTTAAATCAACAGTACCTGGGGAAGGTAAGTATTGGATAGTTTGTGAGGTAAGTAAGACACTTACAAGTCTCAGTTCCTGGGGATAGGCACCCCACAGGTGGGGATTCAAGGCAACCCCAAAGTTACCATACCAGCTGTTCAGGAGCAGTCAGGTGCAGAGGTCAAAGAGGTGCCCAAAGCACGTAGGTGCCTATGGAGAACAGGGGTGCTCCGATTCCAGTCTGCCAGCAGGTAAGTACCTGCGTCCTCAGGGGGCAGACCAGGGGGGTTTTGTAGAGCACTGGGGGGAACACAAGTAGGCACACAAAACACACCCTCAGCAGCACAGGGGCGTCCGGGTGCAGTGTGCAAAGCAGGCTTTGAGTTTTGTATTGGATTCAATGAAAGGACCCGGGGGTCACTCTAGCAGTGCAGGAAGGGCACAGGGGGGCTTCTCAGGCCAGCCACCGACTGGGCTAGGAAGAGTGTTGCCTGGGGGTCACTCCTGCACTGACGTTCAGTTCAGTCTGATCCTGGGGGCTGCAGGTGCAGTGCTTGGTCCAGGCGTCGGGTCCCTTGTTACAGGCAGTCACTGTCAGGGGGAGCCTCTGGATTCTCTCTGCAGGCGTCGCTGTGGGGGCCCAGGGGGGTCGTCTTGGCTACTCACAGGGTCACAGTCACATGGGAGTCCTCCCTGTGGTGTTGGTTCTCTGGATCTTGAGCCTGGGGTGTCAGGTGCAGAGGGTGAAGTCTCATGCTTACGGCAGGAAGAGTGAGGTCTTTGAAAGTTGCAGAAAAGTTGCAATATTGTTGCTGTTTGTTGAGCAGAACCACTGCTCACAGGAGTTTCTTGGTCCTTAGGTTCAGGGCAGTCCTCTGAGGCTTCAGAGGTCGCTGGTCCCTGTTGGATGCGTCGCTGTTGCAGATTTTCGAGTCAGGAGGCAGGCCGGTAAGGCTGGGGCCAAAGCAGTTGTCGTCTCCGTCGTCTCTGCAGGCTCATAGGTCAGCAGTCGTTCTTGTTTCTTCGGGTTGCAAGAATCTGATTTCCTGGGATCTGGGGAGCCCCTAAACACTGAATTTAGGGGTGTGTTCAGGATTGGGAGGGCAGTAGCCAATGGATACTGCCCTTGAGGGTGGCTACACTCTCTTTGTGCCTCCTCCCTGTGGGGAGGGGGGCACATCCCTAATCCTATTGGGGGAATCCTCCACGCTCAAGATGGAGGATTTCTAAAGGTAGGGGTCACCTCAGCTCAGGACACCTTAGGGGCTGTCCTGACTGGTGGGTGACTCCACCTTGTTTTTCTCATTATCTCCTTCAGCCTTGCTGCCAAAAGTGGGGGCAGTGGCCGGAGGGCCTGGCATCTCTACTAGCTGGGATGCCCTGGGGCGTTGTAACAAAAGGGTTGAGCATTTGAGGCTCACTGCCAGGTGTTATAGGTCCTGCAGGGGGAGGTGAGAAGCACCTCCACCCAGTACAGACTTTGTTCCTGGCCACAAAGTGACAAAGGTACTCTCCCCATGTGGCCAGCAACATGTCTGGTGTGTGGCAGGCTGGCAGAAACAGGTCAGCCTACACTAGAAGCCAGATTGGTATTCAGGAGGCATCTCTAAGATTCCCTCTGGGTGTATGTTACAATACATTGCACACTGGCATCAGTGTGCATTTATAGTGCTGAGATGTTTGATACCAAACTTCCCAGACTTCAGTGTAGCCATTATGGAACTGTATTGTATTGGTTTGTATTGTTTTGTATTGGTTTATTTAAAGAGCGCATTCCGGCAAAAAAGCATTGAAGCGCTAATCTGATCGAGAACAAAGGGAAAAGCACAAGCTACCAACTAGGAGTGTCTATTGAGAAAAGAGCCAGGTTTTTAGGCTTTTCCTAAAGATAAAATGGGTTGCAATTTGTCGGAGCGTGAGAGGCAGGGAGTTCCAAAGCCTGGCCGCTTCCGCCGTAAAGACACGGTCTCCCAACCTAGCCTTGTTACAGTGAGGGACCGCAATCATATATTTGAAAGAGGATCTCAGATATCTGGACGGTTGATAGAAATGCAGAGAAGATTTCAGATAATCGCAGCCTTCTGACTGCAATGCTCTATGAGTAAGACATAGAGTCTTAAAAATAATTATCTTATTGATCGGTAAACAATGGAGGGATTTCAAACAGCTACTGGCCGAAGCAGACTGGGGAAGATTCATGATGAGACGCGCTGCCGTATTCTGGATAGACTGGAGTTTGTCAAGGGACGTTTTGTTCACATTTAACAGAAGAGCATTACAAAAGTCGAGTCTAGAGGTGACTAGCGCCAGCACTACCGGTGACCTTAAGTCCTCCTCCAGAAGATTTAGAATTTTCGTAAGCGTTTTTAGGATCCAGAAACAGACCTTAACTGTATGATTAATCTGTAACCTAAAAGAGAGGGAAGAATCAAAAATAATACCTAGATTTTTTGCAGAGGAAGAAGGAGAAGGCAGCCCCCACAGACCGAGGGCCACCAACTATTGTTCCAAGAAGAATTATTCCAACCAAAACACATAATCACAGTCTTGTCGCTGTTAAGCTTGAGCCAATTGCTGGCCATCCAATTATTAATTGCTGTCATACAGAGTTGAAATTTCTCCTTTGAATCCTCCCAGATATGCAAAACAGGCACAATCACCTGCATATCATCTGCATAAGAAACAATCTGGAAGCCAAAGGAGTGCACCAGGCTCGCCAAAGGTGCCATGTATAAATTAAACAGCGTAGGACTGAGAGATGACCCCTGCGGGACTCCGCACGGGAGCTGGAAAGGAGTGGCACGATGTTCACCACAGGCCACTGTGATCGTTCTATCTGTAAGAAAAGAACTGAGTAGCTTCCAGTGCTTCCCCCTTACTCTAGCCTGGGACAAGCGTTGAAGCAGGATAGAATGAGCAATAGTGTCAAATGCTGCCGACAGATCTAGCAGAACTAAAATCGTACCTTCTCCCAAATTCCCTCTGCGGCGAATAATGTCTGAAGTGGAAATTAATGCTGTTTACGTACTATGTGCACTACAGAAACCGTGCTGTGATGGATCTAGCTTACCATTACCTTGGAGAAATTAAGCAAGCTCCCGATTAAGATGTTTTTCTAACATTTTGGCCAAGCAGGGCAATAAAGAAATCGGGTGAAGATTATTAAGATCAGAAACACCTTTACCTGTTTTTTTAATGAGGGGAATAACTGTAGACTGTTTCCAATGAGCCGTAAAATTCCCTTCCAGAAGGATTTCGGCAGATACTGGCTCCAAAGCCGAATCCACCAATGACGGGGCTTGCTTTAAAATGTGAGGGGGACAAGGATCCGTAAGAGAACCAGATTTCACTGCCATTAGTAGGTTGATGATTCTATTGGCAGAGAGAGGTTGGAAACAGTGTAAAGATTTAGCTAACTCAGCATGTGAAAGGGGCACTTCACCCTCAGAGTCCAGGGAGGGGGGACTAAAATCAGTCAGCAACTTGACAATTTTATTGTTAAAGTAATCCGCCACCAGTTGACAGTACTGAGGTGAATTTTCGGAGACAAACTCCCAGACCATATACTCTTATGGCTACCCTGCACTTACAGTGTCTGAGGTTTTGCTTAGACACTGTAGGGGCATTGTGCTCATGCACATATGCCCTATACCTGTGGTATAGTGCACCCTGCCTTAGTGCTGTAAGGCCTGCTAGAGGGGTGACTTACCTATGCCACAGGCAGTGTGAGGTTGGCATGGCACTCTGAGGGGAGTGCCATATTGACTTAGTCATTTTCTCCCCACCAGCACACACAAGCTGTGAGGCAGTGTGCATATGCTGAGTGAGTGGTCCCCAGGGTGGCATAAGACATGCTGCAGCCCTTAGAGACCTTCCCTGGCATCAACGCCCTTGGTACCAGGGGTACCAGTTACAAGAGACTTACCTGAATGCCAGGGTTGTGCCAATTGTGGAGACAAAGGTACAGTTTAGGGAAGGAACACTGGTGCTGGGGCCTGGTTAGCAGGATCCCAGCACACTTTAAAATCATAACTTAGCATAAGCAAAGGTAAAAAGTTAGGGGGTAACCATGCCAAGGAGGCATTTTATTACAACGTGTTTCTGGTTTCATGCCTTCATCAGCAGAGAAATTTAGTCTGTAGTGTTTCACCTCAGTAGGTGCAGGCAGTGCTGAAAGTGTTCCAGACATCTCCTCCCTTGTTCAAAAACCAAGTCCATGGCTGCTCAGCTGGGTTTAATTGTCAGCACCTGTTTCCTCTGTTAAATACCAGTTCTGCCCTAGTGGGCCTCTAAAGTGAGTTGAAAAGTGCATTCTGGTAAAGGTAGTCCTGCACATTTTATAAACAATTCCCAAGTGGGTTGCTGTAGCCAAGCAAAATAAAAAACACAGAGTTCATTACCTAAAGTAGGCATATTCAATGTAAAATCACTGGGTTTGCTGAAAGTGTCCCAACCTGCTGCTCAAATTGTGACAGTCCATTAATTCACACAGACCTGCTCCTATATGCAGTGGTGCTGCCTTCCTGGCTGGACAAGCTGGTAATTCAATGTAAACAAGGGTTGTACTCTATGAAAGTACACTCCCAACAGGTTATGTATCAGGGAATATGGCAAAGCCAGCGAGTTACAGTGAATTCTTTTGACATTTTAATTATTCCTGGCCTTATATTTTCATTCATCTCTGGATGCGTGTTTCTGGGTTCATCCCTTCATCAGTAGAGAAATGTAGTCTGTAGTGTTTCACCTCAGTAAGTGCAGCCAGTGCTGAAAGTGTTGCAGGCGTCTCCTCCCTTGTTCAAAGACAAGTCCATGGCTCCTCAGCTGGTTTTGTGAGTACCAGATTACTATTTTAAATACCATTTCTACCCCAGTGTCCCTCTAAAGTGAGTTGAAAAGTGCATTCTGGAAAGGGTAGCCCTTCACATTTTATAACATTTTCCCAAGTGGGTTGCTGGAGCCAAGCAAAACTACAAAAACAGAGTTCATTAGCTAAAGTAGGCAGATTCAATGTAAAATCACCGGGTATGCTGAAAGTGTCCCAACCTGCTGCTCATAATGTGACATTCCATTAAGTCACACAGACCTGCTCCTATATGCAGTGGAGCTGCATTCCCGGCTAGACAGGCTGGTAATTCAATGTAAACAAGGGTTGTCCTCTATGAAAGCACACTCCCAACAGGTTATGTATTAGGGAATATGGCACAGCCAGCAACTTACAGTGAATTCTTTTGAAATGTACATGAATCCTGGCCTTATATTTTCATTGATCTCTGCACATGTGTTTCTGGATTCAGCCCTTCATCAGCAGAAAAATGCAGTTTGTAGTGTTTCACCTCAGTAGGTGCAGCCAGCACTGAAAGTGTTCCAGTCATCTCCTTCCTTCTTCAAAGACCGAGTGCATGGCTGCTCAGCTGGGTTTAATTGCAGGCACCTGATTCTGCTGTTAAATACCAGTTATGCCCCAGTGGGCCTCTAAAGTGAGTTGAAAAGTGCATTCTGGTAAAGGTAGTCCTGCACATTTTATAATATTTTCCAAAGTGGGTTGCTGGAGCCAAGCGAAAAAATGAAAACAGAGTTTATTACCTAAAGTAAGGAGATTCAAAGTAAAATCACCAGGTTTGCTAAAAGTGTCCCAACCTGCTGCTCAAAATGTGACAGTCCATTAAGTCACACAGACCTGCTTCTAGGTGCAGTGGTGCTGCCTTCCCGGCTGGACAGGCTGGTAATTCAATGCAAACAAGGGTTTTCCACTATGAAAGTGCACTCCCAGCAGGTTATGTATTAGGGAATATTGCAAAGTCAGCAACTTACACTGAATTCTTTTGACATTTTCATTAATCCTGGCCTTATATTTTCATTGATCTCTGGACATGTGTTTCTGGGTTCATCCCTTCATCAGTAGAGAAATGTAGTCTATAGTGTTTTACCTCAGTAGGTGCAGCCAGTGCTGAAAGCATTCCAGACGTCTCCCCCCCTTGTTCAAAGACCAAGCCCATGGCTGCTCAGCTGGGTTTAATTACAGGCCCCTGATTCCTCTTTTAAATACCAGTTCTGCCCCAGTGGGCCTCTAAAGTGAGTTGAGTAGTGCATTCTGGTAAAGGTAGTCCTGCGCATTTTATAATATTTTCCAAAGTGGGTTGCTGGAGCCAAGCGAAATAATAAAAACAGAGTTCATTACATAAGGTAGGCAGATTCAATGTAAAATCACTGTTTGCTGAAAGTGTCCCAACCTGCTGCTCAAAATGTGACAGTTCATTAAGTCACACAGAGCTGCTCCGGCTGGGCAATTCGATGCAAACAAGGGTTGTCCTCTATGAAAGCGCACTCCCAACAGGTTATGTATCAGAGAATTTGGCAAAGCCTGCAACTTACAGTGAATTCTTTTGACATTTTTCATTATTCCTGGCATTATGGCGGTCATTATGAACATGGCGGGAAAGACCATCGACCGCCGTATCGGCGGTGAACAGAATCCCGCCTGCTTTCAGTAGGTTTTCAAAGGGAAAACACCAGATGATTGAAAGGGTCCTTTATAGTGTATGTGTGAGAATGTAAGATACGTGTGATTGTCATTCCATCTTTGCTGTGGCGCTCTGTACGGTTGTGCTCAGCACTAAGATAAGCGCCATTCCTATTAAAGAATTTCTGAAAATAATAGTCACGCGTTTGGTTTCAACATCTTAACGCTACTATCCAATAATAACAGTGAGATTAGGCATGCAACCTATTATAGCTTGGGAAAAACACAGATACACAGGACCTGATTCACAAAGTTAAATTTACACATTTGTGTAAGTTTAGCTTTTTCAGTATTCACAAAACTGTCCTTTTAATAATACATTTACCAGAGCAGAGACTCCACAGTGGGTGTGGAGAACTTCACACAAAATAGTTATGGGAACTGTCCTGATAAAAGGCTGGCACACAGAGTTTTAATTAAATAGGTTAAAGTACTGCAGAAATAATTGTTAACTATTTGTTGTCTAATTATCACGGGTTGTGTATAATTAATGGTACACAATTAAGGTCCTATTTAAAGACTGCCTGCATTTTGCAGTACATAATATAAAATGCTATTACGGACCTACATGCTGACGTCTTCATCTCCCCTATATTGTATTTGCATATATTTCCATCCTAACTGCAGAGATCTCTGCACAGGTAGGTATACGATTTTGTGTTAAATGTGGGAGGGCCAGGAGGGGTGGCTGGAAAAAGGAAGTATTTATGACTAAGCGGCAGTGGTTGGGAAGGAATAAGTAGGATTTCAGGAGTGGGTGTGAAGAGGTAAAGTTTGGTGAAGAGGGAGTTAGTGAGGGAAACGCACCACCCACAAAAGAGTGAGCCATTTCTCATTCACAAACAACACGTTTATGGCTACTACAGCCCCAAAACAGTTGTACATTTATTCCAGCTCAGATCGCAGCAAGTCTAGCACCACATCTGCCCAACCACTAGTACTATAACACTGCCCCATTGAAAATAAGGGAGGTAGGAGCTTGCAATAGCACCCCATAGGTAACATAATTATGTTTTTTCTACTTTTTCGAAATGTGCATATCTTTAATCTAATGTTAAAAAAGTATATGTAAATATTAAATACACATTACTTGTTTTCTTTTAATTTTAATATATATATATAATTTGAAAGTAAATATAAATAAAAAACTACATTAAATTAAATAAATACTGTACATAACTTTCAATACTTTCAATACGTTTTAATACATACTAAGTAAATATCAACATTTTACCTTAAATTTGTTTTTTTATTTATTTATTGGCCCCCAAAGTATATTTCAAATTAAAATTATTAGCACTGTTTTTTTCTAAATATGCCATTTGAGAGCTCAACATGATGTCATAAATGATTTCCTAGAACATGTCATGAGGGATGTAATATGGGATGCAATGTGTGAGGTCATAAGCAGTGCACGCCAGTAGTACAAGTTATAATTAGCTCTCAATGTCTGTGTTTTTTTCAGTTCAAAACATGAATGTTGTCACTGACCTATTCACCCAACTATGACATGTCACCTTAGGCCTTTTTTCAGTGAATTTATTTATATATATATATATATATATATATACAATGAAAAAAATCAAAGCTTGCAGGGATGTTATAGTTAGGTTCTGAATTAACTCCTGCAAAACCATAGAAATTCAGCAGTTATAGTTAGTTCTTTCAAGTAACTAAAACTTGTGCCCTAAGGTAACTATAACTTGCGCCCTTGCCGTGCACAGTTGTCTCCTCAATGAATCAATAAGTTCATTGCAGTGAGAGTATGAAAGATGGCAAAGAATATGACATCAGTGATATAATATGTGGAGTAATTAGCTGTGCATGGCGAAGATGCGAGTTATAGTTAACTTATGGCCTAAGTTTTATTTACTTGCAAGAAGTCTAACTATAACTGCTGAATTTGTGCTGTTTTGTATGAGTAAACTCAGAACCTAACTATAACATCCCTGTAACCTTTGTTTTTTTCTGGAAATTTCTCTCTTTTTTTAATGTATAGTAATTTTAATTGATATACGTGAATCCAACAAGCACCGCACACAACCTTTGGCCATGCCTGGTGGTGGTTGGTCACAGGGCCTGGCCTGCGGCCCAGCCTGGCCCTGAGGCCAATGCCCTATAAGCACCCAAACATTGCACAGTGCACTGCCTTCTCCCATGACCAGTAGGGGTTGCCCGCAAGAGCTGGCCTGTAGCCAGACCCTGCGGCCAACCCTCCTAACCACTTAACTCGATGTTGTGCATGGCCCTTTGCGCAGGCATGGAGTAAGTTTGCCACAGCCTCTGTGAGTGTGAAAATAGGTGTGAGAGGCTGTATCTGGGTGTAATAGTGTCAGTCAGAGTGTCTGTCTGTGTGTGAGAGTGCGTGCATCAGTGTTTTAGTGGGTGTGTCAGTATGTGCGCGGGTCTATGAGTGGGTGCATCAGGGTGTCAGTGGGTGCGCGAGTGGGTATTTAATTGTCTGAGTGGGTGTGGGAGTGGGTGTGTAACTGCCTGGGTGGGTCTGAGTGGGTCCATGAGGGCATTACTGGGTTTGTGAGTGAGTGCACAAGGGTCTGGGTGTGTCTGTGAGTGGCTACATGAGTGTCTGAGTGGCTCTGTGAGTGGGTGTGTGAGTGTCTGAGTGGGTCTGTGAGTGGGTGCATAAATGTCTGAGTGGGAGAATTGACTGAAAGAGAGACATAGAGAGGGAAAGAAAGTGAGAGGGAGAGAGAGAGAAATGTTTATGCTTTGATGTCTGGTATACTTAGAATGAGTTATTTGTCTCCAATTTAAAATAAAAATATATATATATTTTTTTAATATATATTTTTTTATTTAAAAAAAAACAAATTGAGAATGAGTCTACCTGGACTCGAACCCCTATCGCTCAGTGTGAAGGTCTGCAACCTTCACACTGATATATGAGGGTTTATTTTTTTTGTTTAATTTTTTTCTATCCATTTATGGGCTTTCATATTCTTTATTTACAAAAAACAAATCTAAACCCCTTTATAGGCTATCTGGCATAGCGAGGGAATCCTTAAGGGCTCCCCCACAATCCCTATATATATTTTTAATGATTAAATTATTTTTTTAAATTTCCTTTACAGGCTACTTGGCATTGTGAGAAAGCCTTAAGGCATATATGTATCTATCTATCTATCTATCTATCTATCTATCTATCTATCTATCTATCTATCTATCTATCTATCTATCTATCTATCTATCTATCTATCTATCTATCTATCTATCTATCTATCTATCTATCTATCTATCTATCTATCTATCTTTATATATGTATATATATATATATATATATATATATATATATATCCAAACACAACTGGCCTTTGTACAAGGAGCACTCAAGCTGCTGGTGCCCGCGCTGGATGTAGACCAAACACCCAATTAAACTTTCACAAAAACTGCGGTGCACTCCCAGAGGTGATATTTAGCCAAGCTTCTTTAATGCGGGTACCATCTTACAGCAGTTCTCTGAACAAAAAATCAGGTCCCACAACGCATTTCAGCTTACGCCTTCGTCAGGTGGTTCTGATTCGCATCGCATGTTGTTACAATTAACCTGCCTTTTCAATTAGTAATCTCACAGAGGCATTATGGTATTCGTAGTGTTGTTATAAAAAAATACACGGGGGTCATGCATAACATAATATAATTATCAATAGTGTTGATTGACCAAACTGCGATGTGTTGTGTTTGGATTTAATGAAATTGGAGCACCCGATATAGCAGTGAAGACACCAAGACCGAAAGCTGGCAAGGGGATACTTATCCTTGGCATTGGTACATTACCTTGGAAGACGAGGAAATTAACTTACTTCCATTGCAATATGCCGTCATTGATTCTTTATTTGGCTTTACATATACCGATGCGACTCGGGATTCGAGTCCGGAGGTTTTGTTGCTGTATTTTGTGATTATGAGGAGGAGTATAGGAATGGCAACGTGGGGAGTCTGAGATTGAGTGATAGTGGCAATATCCAAACTCTAATTCTTATGAATTATTGGCTGTTGGAGGAAAAAACATTTAACGTGGCATGATGAATTATTTTTTGACAATCTTATCATGTTTTTCATGACTCCCATTTGCTTTATGGAAACAACATTATTGGCACTACGATGTTTCTATGAGATTCACAGGAATGGTAACGTGGTGAGTTCGAGACTAAGTGAGGTGGGAGTATTCCAACGTGAATAAATATGAGATAATGCCGGATGGAGGAAATTACACACAGCGCTGTTTGATCAATCAACATTATTGATAATTACATTATGTTATGCATGACCCCGTGTTTTTTTTTTATAACAACACTACGAATACCATAATGCCACTGTGAGATTACTAATTGAAAAGGCAGGTTAATTGTAACAACGTGCGATGCGAATCAGAACCACCTGACGAAGGCGTAAGCTGAAATGCGTTGTGGGACCTGATTTTTTGTTCAGAGAACTGCCGTAAGATGGTACCCGCATTAAAGAAGCTTGGCTAACTATCACCTCTGGGAGTGCAGCGCAATTTTTGTGAAGAAAAATAAAATATATATATATATCTGTCCGGCCGAAGGTGTTTGCCGAGACGCGTTGACAGTTTCTATGGGAGATAGCGTTTCCTGTAATTTATGCACATAATAAAGCAGATTATTTTTTTGTAAAGAATACATCCTCTTTCCTTTTTTGGATGGTGACTGATGGCAGACGGCGATATGATGCAGCTGGTCCGATGAGCAGATTTCATCATTTTACGAGATATATTTTTATATATATATATATATATATATATATATTATACCAGTTTAACACTAAGGTTAAAAATGCCGCACTCACAGGATTGTGATGAATCCACTTTTATTTTCAATAACGAAACATCCCACCACCTAACACCTACGTGTTTCGACCTTCACGGTCTTGGTCACAGTAATTTGTTACTCCAAAACATGTGCCATTTATACTGTTCCACTAAGCTATGCCTTTAAGTGGCATTCTGGGATCTGTAGTTGTATATGACATATCTAGTGCCATGGCATATTACCAATAAAGTAAACTTATCATAAAAGTGTTACTAATACAACTAAAAGAAGACAAGTGAATAAATAAATACCCAGAATATTCAAAACAAATATGTGATAATACAGTGTAAATGAAATAAGCAATTAATTACTACTCCTCCATGCATGTTACAATGTATTCAAGATACTTTTATCATGATTTTTATAACTCATAATAAATAGACAACAGCCACACTATAGTGTTCCAAACGCTACGGGGATGCTATTCCCCGTATTTTTAAGTTCCTGGTCGTCTATCTATGACTTTCTCTGAGTACAATTGGCTGCAGTTACTATTACAATATCACAGGTGGCTGTATAATTCCTCATCGTAGTTAATTCCATGGGGCATCTTGGTTTTTAATTTAATGATATATTTGGACTCCAAGCGTCTTAATTTTTGTACCCTGTCACCCCCTCGTTCATGTTTATATATAGCTGCTATACCATAATATTTCATGGTCATCCAATTCAAATCTGGATGAGTTTTAAGATGTTTCGTTATGGCATAAGACATATCTTCATTTTGTACTGCCCTTATATGTTCTAAGATGCGCTTTTTTAAAGGGCATGTGGTACTGCCCACATATTTGAGACCACAGCGACATTCTAAAACATAAACCACAAAAGAAGTCTCACATGTGATTTTTTCTTTGATCACTAGATTTTTTCCTCTAAAATCAGTTACAAACTTTTTGTCACAGCCAATTTTGCATGCTTTACATTTTTTGCAACAGAAGAAACCCTTATTGCCGCCTGTTAGCCAACCGGCAGTTGTAGACGTCTCAAAATGACTTTTAACTAACATATTCTGTAAAGATGGTACTTTACGATATGTGATAGAAGGACACGTTCCGACCCGGTGTCCTATGTCACTATCTTTTTGAATTAAGTGCCAATGTCTTCTCAATATTTTAACAATTTGATGATGTTCTTTGCTATAGTCTAGAATGAGTCTAATCTCATCTACATTCTGTTCAGAATGGGCTGGCACATTGCTTCTTTTGGCCAGCACCTGATTCCAGGTTTTTTCTTTTGCCTTTGATTCCCCTAACTTGACAGATTTTAGTGTGTATCCCCTATTGATAAACCTCTGTCGGGTTTCACTAAATTTTTTGTTCATATCTTGTTCATCTGAAAAGCAAAACAGAGTCACGGTGTTTAACAAACACAGAAATGGTTAGGCAAACTTACTTTGTGCTGTTGGCACAAGATGTGGCATAAATTAAGATTACGATTAAAGTGTGTAGCTTGAGCTCAAGAGAATGATACATACTTAGAAAAGGTGATCATGTGGCTTCGCTACATAGATGATTTGTTCTTGATCTGGCAGGGAACGACAAAAGATTTCGAGGAATACTTTCATATATTGAACCACAATGACGTAGGGTTACAGTTTACATACAAACTTAGTGATACCCGGATCGAATTCCTAGATGTACAAGTACAGATTGTAGCAGGAACATTACAGACCACATTATATAGAAAACCCACCGCAACCAATAGTATCTTACATGGTACCAGTTTCCACCCTACATCTTTAATTAGAAGTATCCCTTATGGGGAATTTATCCGTATAAAAAGAAACCGTTCAGATGAACAAGATATGAACAAAACATTTAGTGAAACCCGACAGAGGTTTATCAATAGGGGATACACACTAAAATCTCTCAAGTTAGGGGAATCAAAGGCAAAAGAAAAAACCCGGAATCAGGTGCTGGCCAAAAGAAGCAATGTGCTAGCCCATTCTGAACAGAATGTAGATGAGATTAGACTCATTCTAGACTATAGCAAAGAACATCATCAAATTGTTAAAATATTGAGAAGACATTGGCACTTAATTAAAAAAGATAGTGACATAGGACACCGGTTCGGAACGTGTCCTTCTATCACATATCGTAAAGTACCATCTTTACAGAATATGTTAGTTAAAAGTCATTTTGAGACGTCTACAACTGCTGGTTGGCTAACAGGTGGCAATAAGGGTTTCTTCTGTTGCAAAAAATGTAAAGCATGCAAAATTGGCTGTGACAAAAAGTTTGTAACTGATTTTAGAGGAAAAAATCTAGTGATCAAAGAAAAAATCACATGTGAGACTTCTTTTGTGGTTTATGTTTTAAAATGTTGCTGTGGTCTCAAATATGTGGGCAGTAACACATGCCCTTTAAAAAAGCGCATCTCAGAACATATAAGGGCAGAACAAAATGAAGATATGTCTTATGCCATAACGAAACATCTTAAAACTCATCCAGATTTGAATTGGATGACCATGAAATATTATGGTATAGCAGCTATATATAAACATGAACGAGGGGGTGACAGGGTACAAAAATTAAGACGCTTGGAGTCCAAATATATCATTAAATTAAAAACCAAGATGCCCCATGGAATTAACTACGATGAGGAATTATACAGCCACCTGTGATATTGTAATAATAACTGCAGCCAATTGTACTCAGAGAAAGTCATAGATAGACGACCAGGAACTTAAAAATACGGGGAATAGCATCCCCGTAGCGTTTGGAACACTATAGTGTGGCTGTTGTCTATTTATTATGAGTTATAAAAATCATGATAAAAGTATCTTGAATACATTGTAACATGCATGGAGGAGTAGTAATTAATTGCTTATTTCATTTACACTGTATTATCACATATTTGTTTTGAATATTCTGGGTATTTATTTATTCACTTGTCTTCTTTTAGTTGTATTAGTAACACTTTTATGATAAGTTTACTTTATTGGTAATATGCCATGGCACTAGATATGTCATATACAACTACAGATCCCAGAATGCCACTTAAAGGCATAGCTTAGTGGAACAGTATAAATGGCACATGTTTTGGAGTAACAAATTACTGTGACCAAGACCGTGAAGGTCGAAACGCGTAGGTGTTAGGTGGTGGGATGTTTCGTTATTGAAAATAAAAGTGGATTCATCACAATCCTGTGAGAGCGGCATTTTTAACCTTAGTGTTAAACTGGTATAATGTTTTACGGGAATAGGTCCTTCCCGGATGCCGGCACCGACGAGTAGAGCGCGCTTCCTTTTGTGGATCTGTTTGAGCTTATATATATATATATATTTAAAAGGGTTGTCCTCTATGAAAGCGCACTCCCAACAGGTTTTGTATTAGGAAGTATGGCAGAGCCAGCAACTTACTGTGAATTTTTCTGACATTTTCATGAATCTTGGCCTTATGTTTTGATTCAACTATGGTCAAGTGTTTCCGGGTTCCTCCCTTCATCAGCAGAGAAATAAAGTCTGTAGTGTTTCACCTCAGTAGGTGCAGCCAGTGCTGAAAGCGTTCCAGACATCCTCTCCCTTGTTCAAAGACCAAGTCAATGGCTGCTCAACTGGGCTTAATTGCAGGCACCTGATTCCTCTGTTAAATACCAGTTCTGCCCCAGTGGGCCTCTAAAGTGAGCTGCAAAGTGCATTCTGGTAAAGGTAGTCCTGCACATTTTATAATATTTTCCTAAGTGGGTTGCTGGAGCCAAGCGAAAAAATTAAAACAGAGTTCAGTACCTAAAGTAGGCAGATTCAAAAGTTTGCTGAAAGTGTCCCAACCTGCTGCTCAAAATGTTACAGTCCATTAAGTCACACAGACCTGCTCCTATATGCAGTGGTGCTGCCTTCCCAGCTGGACGTGCCTGTAATTCAATGCAATCAAGGGTTGTCTTCTATGAATGCGCACTCCCAACAGGTTATGTATTAGGTTATATGGCAAAGCCAGCAACTTACAGTGAATTCGTTTGACATTTTCATTAATCCTGGCTGTGGGAAGTTGTCTCTGTATATACTATCTCAAAGTGAGAGATAGTGTGCACAGAGTCCAAGGGTTCCCCTTAGAGGTACGATAGTGGCAAGATTAGATAATTCTAATGCTCTATTTTGTGGTAGTGTGGTTGAGCAGTAGGCTTATCAGAGGGTAGTTTTAAGCATTTGTTGTACACACACAGGCAATAAATGAGGAACAGACACTCAAAGACTTAACTCCAGGCCAATAGTTTTTTATATAGAAAAATATATTTTCTTAATTTATTTTTATAACCACAAGTTCAAGATTTGAAGTAAATTCATAAAATGCAAGGTACTCCACACATGTAAGTTATGAACTTTGAATTGGAGCAATAACATATATAGTATTTGTTAAAATGGCAATAAGCTATTTTAAATCAACAGTTCCTGGGGAAGGTAAGTATTGGATAGTTTGTGAGGTAAGTAAGACACTTACAAGTCTCAGTTCCTGGGGATAGGCACCCCACCGGTGGGGATTCAAGGCAACCCCAAAGTTACCATACCAGCCGTTCAGGGGCAGTCAGGTGCAGAGGTCAAAGAGGTGCCCAAAGCACGTAGGTGCCTATGGAGAACAGGGGTGCTCCGATTCCAGTCTGCCAGCAGGTAAGTACCTGCGTCCTCAGGGGGCAGACCAGGGGGGTTTTGTAGAGCACTGGGGGGAACACAAGTAGGCACACAAAACACACCCTCAGCAGCACAGGGGCGTCCGGGTGCAGTGTGCAAAGCAGGCTTTGAGTTTTGTATTGGATTCAATGAAAGGACCCAGGGGTCACTCTAGCAGTGCAGGAAGGGCACAGGGGGGCTTCTCAGGCCAGCCACCGACTGGGCTAGGACGAGTGTTGCCTGGGGGTCACTCCTGCACTGACGTTCAGTTCAGTCTGATCCTGGGGGCTGCAGGTGCAGTGTTTGGTCCAGGCGTCGGGTCCCTTGTTACAGGCAGTCACTGTCAGGGAGAGCCTCTGGATTCTCTCTGCAGGCGTCGCTGTGGGGGCACAGGGGGGTCGTCTCAGCTACTCACAGGGTCACAGTCACATGGGAGTCCTCCCTGTGGTGTTGGTTCTCTGGATCTTGAGCCTGGGGTGTCAGGTGCAGAGGGTGAAGTCTCATGCTTACGGCAGGAAGAGTGAGGTCTTTGAAAGTTGCAGAAAAGTTGCAATATTGTTGCTGTTTGTTGAGCAGAACCACTGCTCACAGGAGTTTCTTGGTCCTTAGGTTCAGGGCAGTCCTCTGAGGCTTCAGAGGTCGCTGGTCCCTGTTGGATGCGTCGCTGTTGCAGATTTTCGAGTCAGGAGGCAGGCCGGTAAGGCTGGGGCCAAAGCAGTTGTCGTCTCCGTCGTCTCTGCAGGCTCATAGGTCAGCAGTCGTTCTTGTTTCTTCGGGTTGCAGGAATCTGATTTCCTGGGATCTGGGGAGCCCCTAAACACTGAATTTAGGGGTGTGTTCAGGATTGGGAGGGCAGTAGCCAATGGATACTGCCCTTGAGGGTGGCTACACTCTCTTTGTGCCTCCTCCCTGTGGGGAGGGGGGCACATCCCAAATCCTATTGGGGGAGTCCTCCAAGCTCAAGATGGAGGATTTCTAAAGGTAGGGGTCACCTCAGCTCAGGACACCTTAGGGGCTGTCCTGACTGGTGGGTGACTCCGCCTTGTTTTTCTCATTATCTCCTTCAGCCTTGCTGCCAAAAGTGGGGGCAGTGGCCGGAGTGGCTGGCATCTCTACTAGCTGGGATGCCCTAGGGCGTTGTAACAAAAGGGTTGAGCATTTGAGGCTCACTGCCATGTGTTATAGGTCCTGCAGGGGGAGGTGAGAAGCACCTCCACCCAGTACAGACTTTGTTCCTGGCCACAGAGTGACAAAGGTACTCTCCCCATGTGGCCAGCAACATGTCTGGTGTGTGGCAGGCTGGCAGAAACAGGTCAGCCTACACTAGAAGCCAGATTGGTATTCAGGAGGCATCTCTAAGATTCCCTCTGGGTGTATGTTACAATACATTGCACACTGGCATCAGTGTGCATTTATAGTGCTGAGATGTTTGATACCAAACTTCCCAGACTTCAGTGTAGCCATTATGGAACTGTATTGTATTGGTTTGTATTGTATTGTATTGGTTTATTTATAGAGCGCATTCCGGCAAAAAAGCATTGAAGCGCTAATCTGATCGAGAACAAAGGGAAAAGCACAAGCTACCAACTAGGAGTGTCTATTTAGAAAAGAGCCAGGTTTTTAGGCTTTTCCTAAAGATAAAATGGGTTGCAGTTTGTCGGAGCGTGAGAGGCAGGGAGTTCCAAAGACTGTCTGCTTCCGCCGTGAAGACACGGTCTCCCAACCTAGCCTTGTTACAGTGAGGGACCGCAATCATATATTTGAAAGAGGATCTCAGATATCTGGACGGTTGATAGAAATGCAGAGAAGATTTCAGATAATCGCAGCCTTCTGACTGCAATGCTCTATGTGTGAGACATAGAGTCTTAAAAATAATTATCTTATTGATCGGTAAACAATGGAGGGATTTCAAACAGCTACTGGCCGAAGCAGACTGGGGAAGATTCATGATGAGACGCGCTGCCGTATTCTGGATAGACTGGAGTTTGTCAAGGGACGTTTTGTTCACATTTAACAGAAGAGCATTACAAAAGTCGAGTCATGAGGTGACTAGCGCCAGCACTACCGGTGACCTTAAGTCCTCCTCCAGAAGATTTCTAATTTTCGTAAGCGTTTTTAGGATCCAGAAACAGACCTTAACTGTATGATTAATCTGTAACCTAAAAGAGAGGGAAGAATCAAAAATAATACCTAGATTTTTTGCAGAGGAAGAAGGAGAAGGCAGCCCCCACAGACCGAGGGCCACCAACTATTGTTCCAAGAAGAATTATTGCGGCCAAAACACATAATCACAGTCTTGTCGCTGTTAAGCTTGAGCCAATTGCTGGCCATCCAATTATTAATTGCTGTCATACAGAGTTGAAATTTCTCCTTTGAATCCTCCCAGTTATGCAAAACAGGCACAATCACCTGCATATCATCTGCATAAGAAACAATCTGGAAGCCAAAGGAGCGCACCAGGGTCGCCAAAGGTGCCATGTATAAATTAAACAGCGTAGGACTGAGAGATGACCGCTGCGGGACTCCGCACGGGAGCTGGAAAGGAGTGGCACGATGTTCACCACAGGCCACTGTGATCGTTCTATCTGTAAGAAAAGAACTGAGTAGCTTCCAGTCCTTCCCCCTTACTCTAGCCTGGGACAAGTGTTGAAGCAGGATAGAAGGAGTAATAGTGTCAAATGCTGCCGACAGATCTAGCAGAACTAAAATCGTACCTTCTCCCAAATTCCCTCTGCGGCGAATAATGTCTAAAGTGGAAATTAATGCTGTTTACGTACTATGTGCACTACAGAAACCGTGCTGTGATGGATCTAGCTTACCATTACCTTGGAGAAATTAAGCAAGCTCCTGATTAAGATGTTTTTCTAACATTTTGGCCAAGCAGGGCAATAAAGAAATCGGGTGAAGATTAGTAAGATCAGAAGCATCTTTACCTGTTTTTTTAATGAGGGGAATAACTGTAGACTGTTTCCAATGAGCCGTAAAATTCCCTTCCAGAAGGATTTCGGCAGATACTGGCTCCAAAGCCGAATCCACCAATGACGGGGCTTGCTTTAAAATGTGAGGGGGACAAGGATCCGTAAGAGAACCAGATTTCACTGCCATTAGTAGGTTGATGATTCTATTGGCAGAGAGAGGTTGGAAACAGTGTAAAGATTTAGCTAACTCAGCATGTGAAAGGGGCACTTCACCCTCAGAGTCCAGGGAGGGGGGACTAAAATCAGTCAGCAACTTGACAATTTTATTGTTAAAGTAATCCGCCACCAGTTGACAGTACTGAGGTGAATTTTCGGAGACAAACTCCCAGACCATATACTCTTATGGCTACCCTGCACTTACAATGTCTGAGGTTTTGCTTAGACACTGTAGGGGCATTGTGCTCATGCACATATGCCCTATACCTGTGGTATATTGCACCCTGCCTTAGGGCTGTAAGGCCTGCTAGAGGGGTGACTTACCTATGCCACAGGCAGTGTGAGGTTGGCATGGCACTCTGAGGGGAGTGCCATATCGACTTAGTCATTTTCTCCCCACCAGCACACACAAGCTGTGAGGCAGTGTGCATATGCTGAGTGAGTGGTCCCCAGGGTGGCATAAGACATGCTGCAGCCCTTAGAGACCTTCCCTGGCATCAAGGCCCTTGGTACCAGGGGTACCAGTTGAATGCCAGGGTTGTGCCAATTGTGGAGACAAAGGTACAGTTTAGGGAAAGAACACTGGTGCTGGGGCCTGGTTAGCAGGATCCCAGCACACTTTCAAATCATAACTTAGCATAAGCAAAGGTAAAAAGTTAGGGGGTAACCATGCCAAGGAGGCATTTTATTATAACGTGTTTCTGGGTTCATGCCTTCATCAGCAGAGAAATTTAGTCAGTAGTGTTTCACCTCAGTAGGTGCAGGCAGTGCTGAAAGTGTTCCAGACATCTCCTCCCTTGTTCAAAAACCAAGTCCATGGCTGCTCAGCTGGGTTTAATTGTCAGCACCTGTTTCCTCTGTTAAATACCAGTTCTGCCCTAGTGGGCCTCTAAAGTGAGTTGAAAAGTGCATTCTGGTAAAGGTAGTCCTGCACATTTTATAAACAATTCCCAAGTGGGTTGCTGTAGCCAAGCAAAATAAAAAACACAGAGTTCATTACCTAAAGTAGGCAGATTCAATGTAAAATCACTGGGTTTGCTGAAAGTGTCCCAACCTGCTGCTCAAATTGTGACAGTCCATTAATTCACACAGACCTGCTCCTATATGCAGTGGTGCTGCCTTCCTGGCTGGACAAGCTGGTAATTCAATGTAAACAAGGGTTGTACTCTATGAAAGTACACTCCCAACAGGTTATGTATCAGGGAATATGGCAAAGCCAGCGAGTTACAGTGAATTCTTTTGACATTTTAATTATTCCTGGCCTTATATTTTCATTCATCTCTGGATGCGTGTTTCTGGGTTCATCCCTTCATCAGTAGAGAAATGTAGTCTGTAGTGTTTCACCTCAGTAAGTGCAGCCAGTGCTGAAAGTGTTGCAGGCGTCTCCTCCCTTGTTCAAAGACAAGTCCATGGCTCCTCAGCTGGTTTTGTGAGTACCAGATTACTATTTTAAATACCATTTCTACCCCAGTGTCCCTCTAAAGTGAGTTGAAAAGTGCATTCTGGAAAGGGTAGCCCTTCACATTTTATAACATTTTCCCAAGTGGGTTGCTGGAGCCAAGCAAAACTACAAAAACAGAGTTCATTAGCTAAAGTAGGCAGATTCAATGTAAAATCACCGGGTATGCTGAAAGTGTCCCAACCTGCTGCTCATAATGTGACATTCCATTAAGTCACACAGACCTGCTCCTATATGCAGTGGAGCTGCATTCCCGGCTAGACAGGCTGGTAATTCAATGTAAACAAGGGTTGTCCTCTATGAAAGCACACTCCCAACAGGTTATGTATCAGGGAATATGGCAAAGCCAGCGAGTTACAGTGAATTCTTTTGACATTTTAATTATTCCTGGTCTTATATTTTCATTGATCTCTGGACATGTGTTTCTGGGTTCATCCCTTCATCAGTAGAGAAATGTAGTCTGTAGTGTTTCACCTCAGTAAGTGCAGCCAGTGCTGAAAGTGTTGCAGGCGTCTCCTCCCTTGTTCAAAGACAAGTCCATGGCTCCTCAGCTGGTTTTGTGAGTACCAGATTACTATTTTAAATACCATTTCTACCCCAGTGTCCCTCTAAAGTGAGTTGAAAAGTGCATTCTGGAAAGGGTAGCCCTTCACATTTTATAACATTTTCCCAAGTGGGTTGCTGGAGCCAAGCAAAACTACAAAAACAGAGTTCATTAGCTAAAGTAGGCAGATTCAATGTAAAATCACCGGGTATGCTGAAAGTGTCCCTACCTGCTGCTCATAATGTGACATCCATTAAGTCACACAGACCTGCTCCTATATGCAGTGGAGCTGCATTCCCGGCTAGACAGGCTGGTAATTCAATGTAAACAAGGGTTGTCCTCTATGAAAGCACACTCCCAACAGGTTATGTATTAGGGAATATGGCACAGCCAGCAACTTACAGTGAATTCTTTTGAAATGTACATGAATCCTGGCCTTATATTTTCATTGATCTCTGCACACGTGTTTCTGGATTCATCCCTTCATCAGCAGAAAAATGCAGTTTGTAGTGTTTCACCTCAGGAGGTGCAGCCAGCACTGAAAGAGTTCCAGTCATCTCCTTCCTTCTTCAAAGACCGAGTGCATGGCTGCTCAGCTGGGTTTAATTGCAGGCACCTGATTCCGCTGTTAAATACCAGTTATGCCCCAGTGGGCCTCTAAAGTGAGTTGAAAAGTGCATTCTGGTAAAGGTAGTCCTGCACATTTTATAATATTTTCCAAAGTGGGTTGCTGGAGCCAAGCGAAAAAATGAAAACAGAGTTTATTACCTAAAGTAAGGAGATTCAAAGTAAAATCACCAGGTTTGCTAAAAGTGTCCCAACCTGCTGCTCAAAATGTGACAGTCCATTAAGTCACACAGACCTGCTTCTAGGTGCAGTGGTGCTGCCTTCCCGGCTGGACAGGCTGGTAATTCAATGCAAACAAGGGTTTTCCACTATGAAAGCGCACTCCCAACAGGTTATGTATTAGGGAATATTGCAAAGTCAGCACCTTCCACTGAATTCTTTTGACATTTTCATTAATCCTGGCCTTATATTTTCATTGATCTCTGGACATGTGTTTCTGGGTTCATCCCTTCATCAGTAGAGAAATGTAGTCTGTAGTGTTTTACCTCAGTAGGTGCAGCCAGTGCTGAAAGCATTCCAGACATCCCGCCCCTTGTTCAAAGACCAAGCCCATGGCTGCTCAGCTGGGTTTAATTACAGGCCCCTGATTCCTCTTTTAAATACCAGTTCTGCCCCAGTGGGCCTCTAAAGTGAGTTGAGTAGTGCATTCTGGTAAAGGTGGTCCTGCGCATTTTATAATATTTTCCAAAGTGGGTTGCTGGAGCCAAGCGAAATAATAAAAACAGAGTTCATTACATAAGGTAGGCAGATTCAATGTAAAATCACTGTTTGCTGAAAGTGTCCCAACCTGCTGCTCAAAATGTGACAGTTCATTAAGTCACACAGAGCTGCTCCGGCTGGGCAATTCGATGCAAACAAGGGTTGTCCTCTATGAAAGCGCACTCCCAACAGGTTATGTATCAGGGAATATGGCAAAGCCAGCAACTTACAGTGAATTCTTTTGACATTTTCATTATTCCTGGCATTATGGCTGTCATTATGAACATGGCGGGAAAGACCATCGACCGCCGTATCGGCGGTGAACAGAATCCCGCCTGCTTTCAGTAGGTTTTGAAAGGGAAAACACCAGATGATTGAAAGGGTCCTTTATAGTGTATGTGTGCGAATGTCAGATACGTGTGATTGTCATTCCATCTTTGCTGTGGCGCTCTGTACGGTTGTGCTCAGCACTAAGCTAAGCGCCATTCCTATTAAAGAATTTCTGAAAATAATAGTCACGCGTTTGGTTTCAACATCTTAACGCTACTATCCAATAATAACAGTGAGATTAGGCATGCAACCTATTATAGCTTGGGAAAAACACAGATACACAGGACCTGATTCACAAAGGTAAATTTACACATTTGTGTAAGTTTAGCTTTTTCAGTATTCACAAAACTGTCCTTTTAATAATACATTTACCAGAGCAGAGACTCCACAGTGGGTGTGGAGAACTCCGCACAAAATAGTTATGGGAACTGTCCTGATAAAAGGCTGGCACACAGAGTTTTAATTAAATAGGTTAAAGTACCGCAGAAATAATTGTTAACTATTTGTTGTCTAATTATCACGGGTTGTGTATAATTAATGGTACACAATTAAGGTCCTATTTAAAGACTGCCTGCATTTTGCAGTACATAATATAAAATGCTATTACGGACCTACATGCTGACGTCTTCATCTCCCCTATATTGTATTTGCATATATTTCCATCCTAACTGCAGAGATCTCTGCACAGGTAGGTATACGATTTTGTGTTAAATGTGGGAGGGCCAGGAGGGGTGGCTGGAAAAAGGAAGTATTTATGACTAAGCGGCAGTGGTTGGGAAGGAATAAGTAGGATTTCAGGAGTGGCTGTGAAGAGGTAAAGTTTGGTGAAGAGGGAGTTAGTGAGGGAAACGCACCACCCACAAAAGAGTGAGCCATTTCTCATTCACAAACAACACGTTTATGGCTACTACAGCCCCAAAACAGTTGTACATTTATTCCAGCTCAGATCGCAGCAAGTCTAGCACCACATCTGCCCAACCACTAGTACTATAACACTGCCCCATTGAAAATAAGGGAGGTAGGAGCTTGCAATAGCACCCCATAGGTAACATAATAATGTTTTTTCTACTTTTTAAAATGTGCATATCTTTAATCTAATGTTAAAAAAGTATATGTAAATATTAAATACACATTACTTGTTTTCTTTTAATTTTAATATATATATAATTTGAAAGTAAATATAAATAAAAAACTACATTAAATTAAATAAATACTGTACATAACTTTTAATACTTTCAATACGTTTTAATACATACTAAGTAAATATCAACATTTTACCTTAAATTTGTTTTTTTATTTATTTATTGGCCCCCAAAGTATATTTCAAATTAAAATTATTAGCACTGTTTTTTTCTAAATATGCCATTTGAGAGCTCAACATGATGTCGTAAATGATGTCCTAGAACATGTCATGAGTGATGTAATATGGGATGCAATGTGTGAGGTCATAAGCAGTGCACGCCAGGAGCACAAGTTATAATTAGCTCTCAATGTCTGTGTTTTTTTCAGTTCAAAACATGAATGTTGTCACTGACCTATTCACCCAACTGTGACATGTCACCTTAGGCCTTTTTTCAGTGAATTTATTTATATATATATATATATATACACTGAAAAAAATCAAAGCTTGCAGGGACGTTATAGTTAAGTTCTGAATTAACTCCTGCAAAACCATAGAAATTCAGCAGTTATAGTTAGTTCTTTCAAGTAACTAAAACTTGTGCCCTAAGGTAACTATAACTTGCGCCCTTGCCGTGCACAGTTGTCTCCTCAATGAATCAATAAGTTCATTGCAGTGAGAGTATGAAAGATGGCAAAGAATATGACATCAGTGATATAATATGTGGAGTAATTAGCTGTGCATGGCGAAGACGCGAGTTATAGTTAACTTATGGCCTAAGTTTTATTTACTTGCAAGAAGTCTAACTATAACTGCTGAATTTGTGCTGTTTTGTATGAGTAAACTATGAACCTAACTATAACATCCCTGTAACCTTTGTTTTTTTCTGGAAATTTCTCTCTTTTTTTAATGTATAGTAATTTTAATTGATATACGTGAATCCAACAAGCACCGCACACAACCTTTGGCCATGCCTGGTGGTGGTTGGTCACAGGGCCTGGCCTGCGGCCCAGCCTGGCCCTGAGGCCAATGCCCTATAAGCACCCAAAGATTGCACAGTGCACTGCCTTCTCCCATGACCAGTAGGGGTTGCCCGCAAGAGCTGGCCTGTAGCCAGACCCTGCGGCCAACCCTCCTAACCACTTAACTCGATGTTGTGCATGGCCCTTTGCGCAGGCATGGAGGAAGTTTGCCACAGCCTCTGTGAATGTGAAAATAGGTGTGAGAGGCTGTATCTGGGTGCAATAGTGTCAGTCAGAGTGTCTGTCTGTGTGTGAGAGTGCGTGCATCAGTGTTTTAGTGGGTGTGTCAGTATGTGCGCGGGTCTATGAGTGGGTGCATCAGGGTGTCAGTGGGTGCGCAAGTGGGTATTTAATTGTCTGAGTGGGTGTGGGAGTGGGTCTGTAACTGCCTGGGTGGGTCTGAGTGGGTCCATGAGGGCATTACTGGGTTGGTGAGTGAGTGCACAAGGGTCTGGGTGTGTCTGTGAGTGGCTACATGAGTGTCTGAGTGGCTCTGTGAGTGGGTGTGTGAGTGTCTGAGTGGGTCTGTGAGTGGGTGCCTAAATGTCTGAGTGGGTGGGTGAGTGGGAGAATTGACTGAAAGAGAGACAGAGAGAGGGAAAGAAAGTGAGAAGGAGAGAGAGAGAATTTTTTATGCTTTGATGTCTGGTATACTTAGAATGAGTTATTTGTCTCCAATTTAAAATAAAAATATATATATTTTTTTAATATAATTTTTTTTATTTAAAAAAAAAACAAATTGAGAATGAGTCTACCTGGACTCGAACCCCTATCGCTCAGTGTGAAGGTCTGCAACCTTCACACTGATATATGAGGGTTTATTTTTTTTGTTTAATTTTTTTCTATCCATTTATGGGCTTTCATATTCTTTATTTACAAAAAACAAATCTTAACCCCTTTATAGGCTATCTGGCATAGCGAGAGAATCCTTAAGGGCTCCCCCACAATCCCTATATATATTTTTAATAATTAAATTATTTTTTTAAATTTCCTTTACAGGCTACTTGGCACTGTGAGAAAGCCTTAAGGCATATATGTATCTATCTATCTATCTATCTAGCTTTATATATATATATATATATATATATATATATATATATATATATATATATATATATATATCCAAACACAACTGGCCTTTGTACAAGGAGCACTCAAGCTGCTGGTGCCCGCGCTGGATGTAGACCAAACACCCAATTAAACTTTCACAAAAACTGCGGTGCACTCCCAGAGGTGATATTTAGCCAAGCTTCTTTAATGCGGGTACCATCTTACAGCAGTTCTCTGAACAAAAAATCAGGTCCCACAACGCATTTCAGCTTACGCCTTCGTCAGGTGGTTCTGATTCGCATCGCATGTTGTTACAATTAACCTGCCTTTTCAATTAGTAATCTCACAGAGGCATTATGGTATTCGTAGTGTTGTTATAAAAAAATACACGGGGTCATGCATAACATAATATAATTATCAATAATGTTGATTGATCAAACTGCGCTGTGTTGTGTTTGGATTTAATGAAATTGGAGCACCCGATATAGCAGTGAAGACACCAAGACCGAAAGCTGGCAAGGGGATACTTATCCTTGGCATTGGTACATTACCTTGGAAGACGAGGAAATTAACTTACTTCCATTGCAATATGCTGTCATTGATTCTTTATTTGGCTTTACATATACCGATGCGACTCGGGATTCGAGTCCGGAGGTTTTGTTGCTGTATTTTGTGATTATGAGGAGGAGTATAGGAATGGCAACGTGGGGAGTCTGAGATTGAGTGATAGTGGTAATATCCAAACTCTAATTCTTATGAATTATTGGCTGTTGGAGGAAAAAACATTTAACGTGGCATGATAAATTATTTTTTGACAATCTTATCATGTTTTTCATGACTCCCATTTGCTTTATGGAAACAACATTATTGGCACTACGATGTTTCTATGAGATTCACAGGAATGGTAACGTGGTGAGTTCGAGACTAAGTGAGGTGGGAGTATTCCAACGTGAATAAATATGAGATAATGCCGGATGGAGGAAATTACACACAGCGCTGTTTGATCAATCAACATTATTGATAATTACATTATGTTATGCATGACCCCGTGTATTTTTTTATAACAACACTACGAATAGCATAATGCCTCTGTGAGATTACTAATTGAAAAGGCAGGTTAATTGTAACAACGTGCGATGCGAATCAGAACCACCTGACGAAGGTGTAAGCTGAAATGCGTTGTGGGACCTGATTTTTTGTTTAGAGAACTGCCGTAAGATGGTACCCGCATTAAAGAAGCTTGGCTAACTATCACCTCTGGGAGTGCAGCGCAATTTTTGTGAAAAAAAATATATATATATATATATATATATATCTGTCCGGCCGAAGGCGTTTGCCGAGACGCGTTGACAGTTTCTATGGGAGATAGCGTTTCCTGTAATTTATGCACATAATAAAGCAGATTATTTTTTTGTAAAGAATACATCCTCTTTCCTTTTTTGGATGGAGACTGATGGCAGACGGCGATATGATGCAGCTGGTCCGATGAGCAGATTTCATCATTTTACGAGATAGATATATATATATATATATATATATATATATTTAAAAGGGTTGTCCTCTATGAAAGCGCACTCCCAACAGGTTATGTATTAGGAAGTATGGCAGAGCCAGCAACTTACTGTGAATCTTTTTGACATTTTCATGAATCTTGGCCTTATGTTTTGATTCAACTATGGTCAAGTGTTTCCGGGTTCCTCCCTTCATCAGCAGAGAAATAAAGTCTGTAGTGTTTCACCTCAGTAGGTGCAGCCAGTGCTGAATGCGTTCCAGACATCCCCTCCCTTGTTCAAAGACCAAGTCAATGGCTGCTCAACTGGGCTTAATTGCAGGCACCTGATTCCTCTGTTAAATACCAGTTCTGCCCCAGTGGGCCTCTAAAGTGAGCTGCAAAGTGCATTCTGGTAAAGGTAGTCCTGCACATTTTATAATATTTTCCTAAGTGGGTTGCTGGAGCCAAGCGAAAAAATTAAAACAGAGTTCAGTACCTAAAGTAGGCAGATTCAAAAGTTTGCTGAAAGTGTCCCAACCTGCTGCTCAAAATGTTACAGTCCATTAAGTCACACAGACCTGCTCCTATATGCAGTGGTGCTGCCTTCCCAGCTGGACGTGCCTGTAATTCAATGCAATCAAGGGTTGTCTTCTATGAATGCCCACTCCCAACAGGTTATGTATTAGGTTATATGGCAAAGCCAGCAACTTACAGTGAATTCGTCTGACATTTTCATTAATCCTGGCTGTGGGAAGTTTTCTCTGTATATACTATCTCAAAGTGAGAGATAGTGTGCACAGAGTCCAAGGGTTCCCCTTAGAGGTACGATAGTGGCAAGATTAGATAATTCTAATGCTCTATTTTGTGGTAGTGTGGTTGAGCAGTAGGCTTATCAGAGGGTAGTTTTAAGCATTTGTTGTACACACACAGGCAATAAATGAGGAACAGACACTCAAAGACTTAACTCCAGGCCAAAAGTTTTTTATATAGAAAAATATATTTTCTTAATTTATTTTTATAACCACAAGTTCAAGATTTGAAGTAAATTCATAAAATGCAAGGTACTCCACACAGGTAAGTTATGAACTTTGAATTAGAGCAATAACATATACAGTTTTTGTTAAAATGGCAATAAGCTATTTTAAATCAACAGTTCCTGGGGAAGGTAAGTATTGGATAGTTTGTGAGGTAAGTAAGACACTTACAAGTCTCAGTTCCTGGGGATAGGCACCCCACCGGTGGGGATTCAAGGCAACCCCAAAGTTACCATACCAGCCGAACAGGGCAGTCAGGTGCAGAGGTCAAAGAGGTGCCCAAAGCACGTAGGTGCCTATGGAGAACAGGGGTGCTCCGATTCCAGTCTGCCAGCAGGTAAGTACCTGCGTCCTCATGGGGCAGACCAGGGGTATTTTGTAGAGCACTGGGGGGAACACAAGTAGGCACACAAAACACACCCTCAGCAACACAGGGGCGTCGGGGTGCAGTGTGCAAAGCAGGCTTTGAGTTTTGTATTGGATTCAATGAAAGGACCCGGGGGTTACTCTAGCGGTGCAGGAAGGGCACAGGGGGGCTTCTCAGGCCAGCCACCGACTGGGCTAGGAAGAGTGTTGCCTGGGGGTCACTCCTGCACTGACGTTCAGTTCAGTCTGATCCTGGGGGCTGCAGGTGCAGTGCTTGGTCCACGCATCGGGTCCCTTGTTACAGGCAGTCACTGTCAGGGGGAGCCTCTGGATTCTCTCTGCAGGCGTCACTGTGGGGGCCCAGGGGGGTCGTCTCAGCTACTCACAGGCTCACAGTCACATGGGAGTCCTCCCTGTGGTGTTGGTTCTCTGGATCTTGAGCCTGGGGTGTCAGGTGCAGAGGGTGAAGTCTCATGCTTACGGCAGGAAGAGTGAGGTCTTTGAAAGTTGCAGAAAAGTTGCAATATTGTTGCTGTTTGTTGAGCAGAACCACTGCTCACAGGAGTTTCTTGGTCCTTAGGTTCAGGGCAGTCCTCTGAGGCTTCAAAGGTCGCTGGTCCCTGTTGGATGCGTCGCTGTTGCAGATTTTCGAGTCAGGAGGCAGGCCGGTAAGGCTGGGGCCAAAGCAGTTGTCGTCTCCGTCGTCTCTGCAGGCTCATAGGTCAGAAGTCGTTCTTGTTTCTTCGGGTTGCAGGAATCTGATTTCCTGGGATCTGTGGAGCCCCTAAACACTAAATTTATGGGTGTGTTCAGGATTGGGAGGGCAGTAGCCAATGGATACTGCCCTTGAGGGTGGCTACACTCTCTTTGTGCCTCCTCCCTGTGGGGAGGGGGGCACATCCCTAATCCTATTGGGGGAATCCTCCAAGCTCAAGATGGAGGATTTCTAAAGGTAGGGGTCACCTCAGCTCAGGACACCTTAGGGGCTGTCCTGACTGGTGGGTGACTCCGCCTTGTTTTTCTCATTATCTCCTTCAGCCTTGCTGCCAAAAGTGGGGGCAGTGGCCGGAGGTGCTGGCATCTCTACTAGCTGGGATGCCCTGGGGCGTTGTAACAAAAGGGTTGAGCATTTGAGGCTCACTGCCAGGTGTTATAGGTCCTGCAGGGGGAGGTGAGAAGCACCTCCACCCAGTACAGACTTTGTTCCTGGCCACAGAGTGACAAAGGTACATGTGGCCAGCAACATGTCTGGTGTGTGGCAGGCTGGCAGAAACAGGTCAGCCTACACTAGAAGCCAGATTGGTATTCAGGAGGCATCTCTAAGATTCCCTCTGGGTGTATGTTACAATACATTGCACACTGGCATCAGTGTGCATTTATAGTGCTGAGAGGTTTGATACCAAACTTCCCAGACTTCAGTGTAGCCATTATGGAACTGTATTGTATTGGTTTGTATTGTATTGTATTGGTTTATTTATCGAGCGCATTCCGGCAAAAAAGCATTGAAGCGCTAATCTGATCGAGAACAAAGGGAAAAGCACAAGCTACCAACTAGGAGTGTCTATTGAGAAAAGAGCCAGGTTTTTAGGCTTTTCCTAAAGATAAAATGGGTTGCAGTTTGTCGGAGCGTGAGAGGCAGGGAGTTCCAAAGCCTGGCCGCTTCCACCGTAAAGACACGGTCTCCCAACCTAGCCTTGTTACAGTGAGGGACCGCAATCATATATTTGAAAGAGAATCTCAGATATCTGGACGGTTGATAGAAATGCAGAGAAGATTTCAGATAATCGCAGCCTTCTGACTGCAATGCTCTTTGAGTGAGACATAGAGTCTTAAAAATAATTATCTTATTGATCGGTAAACAATGGAGGGATTTCAAACAGCTACTGGCCGAAGGAGACTGGGGAAGATTCATGATGAGACGCGCTGCCGTATTCTGGATAGACTGGAGTTTGTCAAGGGACGTTTTGTTCACATTTAACAGAAGAGCATTACAAAAGTCGAGTCTAGAGGTGACTAGCGCCAGCACTACCGGTGACCTTAAGTCCTCCTCCAGAAGATTTAGAATTTTCGTAAGCGTTTTTAGGATCCAGAAACAGACCTTAACTGTATGATTAATCTGTAACCTAAAAGAGAGGGAAGAATCAAAAATAATACCTAGATTTTTTGCAGAGGAAGAAGGAGAAGGCAGCCCCCACAGACCGAGGGCCACCAACTATTGTTCCAAGAAGAATTATTGCGACCAAAACACATAATCACAGTCTTGTCGCTGTTAAGCTTGAGCCAATTGCTGGCCATCCAATTATTAATTGCTGTCATACAGAGTTGAAATTTCTCCTTTGAATCCTCCCAGTTATGCAAAACAGGCACAATCACCTGCATATCATCTGCATAAGAAACAATCTGGAAGCCAAAGGAGCGCACCAGGCTCGCCAAAGGTGCCATGTATAAATTAAACAGCGTAGGACTGAGAGATGACCCCTGCGGGACTCCGCACGGGAGCTGGAAAGGAGTGGCACGATGTTCACCACAAGCCACTGTGATCGTTCTATCTGTAAGAAAAGAACTGAGTAGCTTCCAGTCCTTCCCCCTTACTCTAGCCTGGGACAAGCGTTGAAGCAGGATAGAAGGAGCAATAGTGTCAAATGCTGCCGACAGATCTAGCAGAATTAAAATCGTACCTTCTCCCAAATTCCCTCTGCGGCGAATAATGTCTGAAGTGGAAATTAATGCTGTTTACGTACTATGTGCACTACAGAAACCGTGCTGTGATGGATCTAGCTTACCATTACCTTGGAGAAATTAAGCAAGCTCCCGATTAAGATGTTTTTCTAACATTTTGGCCAAGCAGGGCAATAAAGAAATCGGGTGAAGATTAGTAAGATCAGAAGCATCTTTACCTGTTTTTTTAATGAGGGGAATAACTGTAGACTGTTTCCAATGAGCCGTAAAATTCCCTTCCAGAAGGATTTCGGCAGGTACTGGCTCCAAAGCCGAATCCACCAATGACGGGGCTTGCTTTAAAATGTGAGGGGGACAAGTATCCGTAAGAGAACCAGATTTCACTGCCATTAGTAGGTTGATGATTCTATTGGCAGAGAGAGGTTGGAAACAGTGTAAAGATTTAGCTAACTCAGCATGTGAAAGGGGCACTTCACCCTCAGAGTCCAGGGAGGGGGGACTAAAACAAGTCAGGAACTTGACAATTTTATTGTTAAAGTAATCCGCCACCAGTTGACAGTACTGAAGTGAATTTTCGGAGACAAACTCCCAGACCATATACTCTTATGGCTACCCTGCACTTACAATGTCTGAGGTTTTGCTTAGACACTGTAGGGGCATTGTGCTCATGCACATATGCCCTATACCTGTAAGGCCTGCTAGAGGGGTGACTTACCTATGCCACAGGCAGTGTGAGGTTGGCATGGCACTCTGAGGGGAGTGCCATATCGACTTAGTCATTTTCTCCCCACCAGCACACACAAGCTGTGAGGCAGTGTGCATATGCTGAGTGAGTGGTCCCCAGGGTGGCATAAGACATGCTGCAGCCCTTAGAGACCTTCCCTGGCATCAAGGCCCTTGGTACCAGGGGTACCAGTTGAATGCCAGGGTTGTGCCAATTGTGGAGACAAAGGTACAGTTTAGGGAAAGAACACTGGTGCTGGGGCCTGGTTAGCAGGATCCCAGCACACTTTCAAATCATAACTTAGCATAAGCAAAGGTAAAAAGTTAGGGGCTAACCATGCCAAGGAGGCATTTTATTACAACGTGTTTCTGGGTTCATGCCTTCATCAGCAGAGAAATGTAGTCTGTAGTGTTTCACCTCAGTAGGTGCAGGCAGTGCTGAAAGTGTTCCAGACATCTCCTCCCTTGTTCAAAAACCAAGTCCATGGCTGCTCAGCTGGGTTTAATTGTCAGCACCTGTTTCCTCTGTTAAATACCAGTTCTGCCCTAGTGGGCCTCTAAAGTGAGTTGAAAAGTGCATTCTGGTAAAGGTAGTCCTGCACATTTTATAAACAATTCCCAAGTGGGTTGCTGTAGCCAAGCAAAATAAAAAACACAGAGTTCATTACCTAAAGTAGGCAGATTCAATGTAAAATCACTGGGTTTGCTGAAAGTGTCCCAACCTGCTGCTCAAATTGTGACAGTCCATTAATTCACACAGACCTGCTCCTATATGCAGTGGTGCTGCCTTCCAGGCCGGAGAAGCTGGTAATTCAATGTAAACAAGGGTTGTACTCTATGAAAGTACACTCCCAACAGGTTATGTATCAGGGAATATGGCAAAGCCAGCGACTTACAGTGAATTATTTTGACATTTTAATTATTCCTGGCCTTATATTTTCATTCATCTCTGGATGCGTGTTTCTGGGTTCATCCCTTCATCAGTAGAGAAATGTAGTCTGTAGTGTTTCACCTCAGTAAGTGCAGCCAGTGCTGAAAGTGTTGCAGGCGTCTCCTCCCTTGTTCAAAGACAAGTCCATGGCTCCTCAGCTGGTTTTAATTGTGAGTACCAGATTACTATTTTAAATACCATTTCTACCCCAGTGTCCCTCTAAAGTGAGTTGAAAAGTGCATTCTGGAAAGGGTAGCCCTTCACATTTTATAACATTTTCCCAAGTGGGTTGCTGGAGCCAAGCAAAACTACAAAAACAGAGTTCATTAGCTAAAGTAGGCAGATTCAATGTAAAATCACTGGGTATGCTGAAAGTGTCCCAACCTGCTGCTCATAATGTGACATTCCATTAAGTCACACAGACCTGCTCCTATATGCAGTGGAGCTGCATTCCCGGCTAGACAGGCTGGTAATTCAATGTAAACAAGGGTTGTCCTCTATGAAAGCACACTCCCAACAGGTTATGTATTAGGGAATATGGCACAGCCTGCAACTTACAGTGAATTCTTTTGAAATGTACATGAATCCTGGCCTTATATTTTCATTGATCTCTGCACACGTGTTTCTGGATTCATCCCTTCATCAGCAGAAAAATGCAGTTTGTAGTGTTTCACCTCAGTAGGTGCAGCCAGCACTGAAAGTGTTCCAGTCATCTCTTTCCTTCTTCAAAGACCGAGTGCATGGCTGCTCAGCTGGGTTTAATTGCAGAAAAGTGCATTCTGGTAAAGGTAGTCCTGCACATTTTATAATATTTTCCAAAGTGGGTTGCTGGAGCCAAGCGAAAAAATGAAAACAGAGTGTATTACCTAAAGTAAGGAGATTCAAAGTAAAATCACCAGGTTTGCTAAAAGTGTCCCAACCTGCTGCTCAAAATGTGACAGTCCATTAAGTCACACAGACCTGCTTCTAGGTGCAGTGGTGCTGCCTTCCCGGCTGGACAGGCTGGTAATTCAATGCAAACAAGGGTTTTCCACTATGAAAGCGCACTCCCAACAGGTTATGTATTAGGGAATATTGCAAAGTCAGCAACTTCCACTGAATTCTTTTGACATTTTCATTAATCCTGGCCTTATATTTTCATTGATCTCTGGACATGTGTTTCTGGGTTCATCCCTTCATCAGTAGAGAAATGTAGTCTGTAGTGTTTTACCTCAGTAGGTGCAGCCAGTGCTGAAAGCATTCCAGACATCCCCCCCCTTGTTCAAAGACCAAGCCCATGGCTGCTCAGCTGGGTTTAATTACAGGCCCCTGATTCCTCTTTTAAATACCAGTTCTGCCCCAGTGGGCCTCTAAAGTGAGTTGAGTAGTGCATTCTGGTAAAGGTAGTCCTGCGCATTTTATAATATTTTCCAAAGTGGGTTGCTGGAGCCAAGCGAAATAATAAAAACAGAGTTCATTACATAAGGTAGGCAGATTCAATGTAAAATCACTGTTTGCTGAAAGTGTCCCAACCTGCTGCTCAAAATGTGACAGTTCATTAAGTCACACAGAGCTGCTCCAGCTGGGCAATTCGATGCAAACAAGGGTTGTCCTCTATGAAAGCGCACTCCTAACAGGTTATGTATCAGGGAATATGGCAAAGCCAGCAACTTACAGTGAATTCTTTTGACATTTTCATTATTCCTGGCATTATGGCGGTCATTATGAACATGGCGGGAAAGACCATCGACCGCCGTATCGGCGGTGAACAGAATCCCGCCATTGGCGGTGAATGGAAACCCGCCATATAATGAACGAAAAACCCAACCTGCCAAAAATTCCCAGACCACCACTCCCGCCATGACTCTGTCAGGGGGAATCCTGGCCCGCCCCGCCCCACCACCGCCAAGCACACCCACATCCCGCCCTCCAAATAATGATGCACAAATCACCTCGGCGGAGAGTGGAGGCCAGACGACCATTGGCGGGTGCGACCGCCACGGGCTGCAAATGGACTCAACAGCAACAAGTGCACACATTGGATAGGCGTATCACCCACACACCTGAACACATCCAGAACCCCATAAAACACCTGGAGATACACCCCACAATTCCTTGAACGAAACCAGGACAAGAAGGTGGAGAGTACCAGAGCCAGACAGCGAACAGCAGCATACAGGAGACACACATCGACCCACAGAGGAGCTCCCTTACCCCGTCCCCAGTCCCGACCCCATCCACCACCCTCACCATGTCCCCCCCAAAAAAATCCACACTTCACCGAAAGGGAGCTAAGGACCATGGTGGACGAGATCCTGAAGGTGGAGCCACAAATATTCGGGGCCGAGGTGCAGCACACACCCATCGCCCGGAAACTGGAGCTGTGGCAGACCATTGTCAACAGGGTGAATGCAGTGAGACACCATCCACGCACCAGGGACGACATCCGGAAGAGATGGAATGACCTGCGGGGGAAGATCAGGGCCATGGCATCTAGGCACCACATCGCAGTACAGAAGACTGGGGGAGGCCTGCCACCAACACCACCCTACTATCCTGCACCCAGAGGGACTCACTGGACTCACTGGAGGAATGGACTCGGGTAAGTCATCTGCAATTACCCCATATACAACACAACTGCAATGCAAGCACCACCCCACCCACACCTACCTGGACCTACACCCCACCCAGCCATTACCCACCACATCCACCACCCTGCATTACCTACAGTCCACTAACAGGCCCACATCACTCCCGCTATGCACAGCCACCCACCCCTGCACGTACCCACAATGGAACAATACCCCCCATCACAATGCAACCCCACCACTGGCGCTAAATGCTATGTCAACCTCACAAAGGCACCCTGGAAGGCCACTGAAATTAACACCAGCACAAAATAGCACAGTCCTGTACACCTCAAACCTACATGCATATGTAACAGACATGTGTATGTCCCCCAACCGGCACCCCCACCCATGCAACCCTAATGGACGGGACAAGGAGTGCCACTGCCCTCCAGGGAGACACAGCCAACTCACAAGACCTTGGCAAAGGATCCCTGGACACTGATGAGCAGGCAGGCTCCTCACACAGTCCTGGATTCTCACCATGCCGCAGCCCCACCAAGGAAACCACTGTCACCCCTAACACCCAGTCAAGACCAGCAGGCCAGGGGAGGCATACCCACACCAGTGTACCCAGGGCACAGACTGGTGGAACGCAGCTACGGAGGCCACAGTCTCCCACTCCCAACATGCAGGAAGGTGAGGGCCCCAGTACAAGTGGCACGTCCAGACCTGTGCAGGGGACACAGGCACAGGGAGTTTGGGCAAGTTCAAGTGTCCCAGTGGGCCAGGGGGGAGGCCACTGGATGGATGCAGCAGCCCAGTATGTTATTGCATAGGTATTGGGGGCCTACCAACATACCCAAGACAGGTTGGCACAGATTGTGTACACACTGGAGAAAAGTCAGAGGATGCAGCAGCAACAACACCAACAGGCCATGGAGCAGTGGAAAGAGCACAATGCTACAATGGCCACCATTGCTGGAGCGCTGCTGCAGTTGGTAAAAAACTGTCTGACACCCACACCGGACAAGAGGCACCCACAACAGCCATGGGCTACCAGCATCTGATGACCCAAGCAGCAGAAACATCCCAGGAAATACCAACCAGGAAATCCAAGGGCCAACCATGCCACCCCAAGAAGCTCCACAGCAGGCGCCCAAACATACTCTTAGGCCAAGATATGGCACTGGAAACCCAGCTAAGAGCATGCCCCCCTCCAACAATTGACTCTCCTACTAATGCAAAGCAACCATCCCGCCCATTTACCAACAATACTTAGCTGAGGGCAATATGAAGTAATGTTCGACAAAATGGACCCATCTAAACCATCCAACAAGGCTGCCACCAGTTTGTTTTGGGGACACCCAACCCTTATGACTCTCATGACTATATATAGTACAATTCACTCAGTTCTACCAATAAAACACATTTTACACCTGTAACACTGTCCCCTGTCTTAAATTATGAACAAAGTAGAGTATGGATGCAACTGGCAGAGAACAACTTTATTGTCAATTTGTGCTTGATGGTGGTACTGTGTGCCCAAATGGGTGCAAGGAGGGAATGCATATATTTTCTGTCAGTACCATGCAGAAGTGGTTCATGTATCGCCTATCATGACCAATCCTCCCTATATAACAGAGCACACTGACAGTATTAGTCACTAACCCCAATGACAGGCTTAAGTCCCACACAGTTATTGGAAGTAGAGTTGTACCAGTTGATTCCTGGAATGGACATCTTCCCCTTCCTCATCCTCACCATCACTCTCCTCAACTCTCTGAGGTAGCTGATCAGGACCTATAGCACCCTTCACCTCCAAGAGGGGGATAGAATGTCTCACTGCAACCTTTGTGCAGCATGCAGCAGGCCACCACTATTCTGCACATGTTATCAGGCCCATAGGCCAGGGAACCCCCAGATATATGTAGACACCGGAATCTAGCCTTCAGGAGACCTATAGTACGCTCTATTACCCTCCTAGTACGTCCATGGGCCTCATTGTATTTCCTCTCTGCATCCGTCCTGGGATTCCTCACTGGTGTCAGGAGCCAACGCAAGTTTGGATAGCCAGAATCACCTACAAAATGGTTCAATACAGACTCGTCATTGTTATGTCCCTTAGTCAGACAGGGTGGTTTTCTGCAATTTGTCAGTTATTGACAGGCAAACTTACCTATTATCCACCCTCTGTCCTCTTGTAGTTGTTCCATCTTCTGTGGCACACTAATGTTCCTCAACACAAATGAATCATGGACTGAACCTGGAAACATGGCATTCACATGTGAAATGTACTGGTCTGCAGTACACACCAATTGAATGTTCATGGGGTGAAAGTTCTTCCTGTTTCTTTACACCTGTTCACTCACTCTTGGGGGGATTATGGGTACATGTGTGTCATCAATGGCACCTATGACATTGGGAATGTTTGCAAAGGCATAGAAGTCAGACTTAATGGCAGGGAGGTCAGTACTTTGGGGAAACCGCACATAGGATTGCAGATGTTGTACAAATGCATTCAGAAATCTTGTCAGTACCTGGCTGAACATTGGCTGTGAGGAACCAGCACCCATGCCCACTGTCACTTGAAATGAGCCTGTGGCCAGGAAATGGAGTGCGGAGATCACCTGCACCTCAGTTGGAATGGCATGCTGATTATGATTTCCCAGAGTTAGTGCAGGATCCAGTAATGCACAAAGGTCCTGAATAGCTTCACGTCTGAGTCTGTAAGTGATTATGATCTGACGCTCCACCATGGTCCCCATATCCACAAGTGGTCTGTACACCGATGGTGCCCTTCCTCCCCACAAGGGGCGTTACCTACGAGGGGTTACAAAAAGGAGTGATGAAGACACATACATAGGCACACTTCTCAACATTTTTGCACTGCATTGTTCATTGTAGTGTCTCTACAATAACTGCTACCTGACAGATATACATGTACATCACTAGGAGGAACAGAGTAATTCATGTGTGCTACTATACGGAATGGATAGAGGCCTAGGTGTTTCATGTGGCTAGTAGGCCCTGCATTGTGAGTAGTAGGAAATTCAAGATGCATAGGTGATGGCAAAATGTCTGCCCACTGTAGATGTGCCCCTTCGTTGTGGAAATGACCTCATACCACTAGTTGTTGACATCACTGTGTAAGGCGGTGTTGACTGCTGTTCGCATCCTCATTGGCTAACATGGATGTCTGGCGTATCATGATCGCAGCCGGCGGTGACGGTGCATACCGCTGTGGAACGTACGCACGTTCATTATCGTTTGATCACTTGACTCCCTGATCTCGTGTGGACAGGTACTCCACTCTGTGTACTGTGGCCTGCCTCTGGCTATGGATGTGCCACGTGGTGCAGTTGAAAGGGCCCTGGCCTTCACCCAGGAAGAACTGGAGAAGCTAGTGGATGGGGTCCTGCCCCTGTACGCCAAACTCTACGGACGGCCAGAGGTACAGGTGAGTCTGGGTTTGGAGGGCACTGTGTGTGTAATGGATGGTGTGGATTGGACATATGTGTGCTCCTCTGAGCCTGCATGGGCCATGGCGCATGGAATGCTGCATGCGACTGTACTGTATGTCTGAGAGTACTGTCCGTCCCATGTTGGACAATTTGCCAGCTGTTCTTATTGTGCAAGTGCCTGACCTCTGTGTTCCATTTCTGTGTCGCCCTTCTAGGTCAGTTCCCACCAGAAGAGGTCACATTGGCATGCCATTACCAAGGAGGGTCGGACCCTGAGGGTCTACAACCGGCGGAGCACCCACTGTTGAAAGAGGTGGGAGGACCTGCGGAACTGGGCATGAAAGATCAGTGAGGCCCAGCTGGGGAAGTCCTCCCAACGTGGAACGGGTGCCCGTCGGGCACTGACCCCCCTGACGGATCCTGGTGGTGGCGTACCCAGATCCGGATGGGCGCTTGAAGGCTTCACAGCAGTGACAAGGGGGTGAGTACTCATTGACCATACTTCAGTCTGGACTGGGTGTGTAATAGGACTCATGCTGCTTAGAGCAGGGAATTTGACTGGTGTCCATCTACTGTATGTTCCCCAAAGGGTGTAGGGGTGTCCCTGTCAGGTTTCACCTACCTCAGCTCCAAAAGTATTTCAGGGGATGGGTGTAGAGTAGTATTCTGGTCAGTAGTCAGGGGCATGGCCATGGGCATAATGTACGGTGCTGCCTGTTGGGTGTGTTTGCTGGGTGGGTGCATGTATGGCCATTCTGTATCTGCATTCAGCTATTTACAAGTGTCTCTCCTGTTTTGTCTCCCATCCCTGTTCTCTTGTGTTGGTTTAGTACAATATCAACATCAGGCGAGGGAACTGAGGCACCAGCAAGTGGGGAGGCAACGACCCACGAATATTCCGAGGCAGAGACAACGGACGCCCAGGGGACCAGTGGGTGAGAGGGCGAGGAGACTTCCACAGGGGAGGATACTACCACAGGAGGTAGTGACTCTGAGACCTCCTCCGATGGGGGTCCCCCGGCGGTGGCGGACCCCAGTGCACACACCACTACCGTGAGATCTTCCGCCACCCCCCATACCATCACTGCCCTCCCTTCTGCTCCCCACCGAGTTGCCCGTGCCCACCCACCGAAAAAGATGGGCTTCACCTTCTCCCCAGGCACCTCCTCCCCCGCCCCAGTCAGCCTTGCTGCCCTCTCAGAGGAGGCTATTGGCCTCCTGAGAACCATCTCTGTAGGGCAGACAACCATTGTCAATGCCATCCAAGGGCTACCATTGGAGGTGCAGCAGACCAATGCCTATCTGGATGGCATTCACGGTGCCGTGTCTGCCCTACAGAGATCATTTCAGGCTCTGGCCTCCTCTCGGACGGCAGCCAGTTTCCCTGGCCATTCCGTCCCCCCTCCAACCTACTTTACCCCTTCCAGCACCCCACTCCCTTCACCCATCCAAAGCACACAATCAGACCCGCTGACAGGCACATCAACACACAAGAAGCACACTTCAAAACACAAGCACCACATCTCCCACCACAAGCATTCACACAGCCAACAGACACCTGAACACACAACAACGTCCACTTCCCCCAATGTGCCCACCTCTTCCGCCTCCCTGTCTGTCCCCTCTACATATACACCCTCATGCACTGCACCTTCACTCACTGTTACTGCTCCTCTACCTGCACTCAATAGTAGACAGCCATACATGCACCCCATACACCACACCTGCACTCACCACCTCTACTGTAGTTGACACATGCAGCACACTCACCAGATTTGCAGACACCCACCCAACATACATCCACACTAGCTGTCTTCATTCTCCCACTGTGTCCATCCCCCCACCTCCCAAGACACACAAATGCACCAAGACACCCACCCATCAGACATCCACCACACAACAGCATACTGAGCAGTCACCTGCACCACTACAAGCACCGCTACACCCCATACATCCACTCCCTCTGCTGACCTCTTCCAACCCACTGGACCACCCTGTCTTGTCCCCAAACATGCCCACCTCCTTGCCCTTTCTGCTCCTTCCACCTCACAGCCCACCCCAGTCCACCCTTCACATTCCTGAGCCCCTTCCCCCGAGAAGAAGAAGACACGCTCAGAGTCTAGGCCATCCAGCTCCACCCAAGCCAAACAGCACCCACCCCTTTCAAAGGAGAAGCCCACCCCCTCCACCCTCCACAAGAAAGTCAAAGGCCCACCCCTGTCGAAAATCCCCACCCATACAACCCCATGTCCACCTTCCGTGAGGTGCCTGGATTCCCATATGGTGCCCCGTTCTGTGGAGTACCCAGCACTTGTGGGAGTCAGGTAGAGCCCGTTGTGGCCCATGACAATTGAGATTTTATGGACTGGCCATTGGCCCCGTTTGCACTGTTTGGCTCAGTGAGCTTCTTATTAAAGTTTCTGTGTAGCCTGTGTTTGGGCTGCATGCAGTTACACCTTAGTGTTTGTTCTGATATTTTATGGGTGTGGGGCTTTTGTATATACTATGGTCAAGTTGCATTAGCCTTCGGTCGGGTACGTACCTCTTGATGTGGGGTGTATGACTTGTGCTGCTGGGAAGGGTTGGGGGGGTGTTACCTGATGGGTGGAGTGGGTGGGTATGTAACTGTGCCCTTTCCTCCCTTGTGTCTTAGGTTGCGGTACTTACGGTAGTTGTCTTCGTCTGCAGTCTCGGTCGTGTAGGTATTTGGCAAGGAGCAGGGCTGGCATGATCTGCAGCTCTCTATCCATGGCTGCCGCTGCACGTTCTATGGGACTCTGGTACATGGTTCCTTATATTTGGTTCATTTCCGCCTAGCTTTGTGTGGCAGTGGTTCCCGCCCCAGAATAGGTGGCAGAACGGTGGTTCATTATTTGATGGGCGGGTTGGGCCTTTCTGACGGCCTGTGGGTGAACTCTGCCGTCAACGGCGGGACTCCTCCCCTGGCGGTGGGTGGTTCGCGGGATGCGTGTGTTTCGTTTCGATCAATATTTGGCGGTCCAGACAGCTTCTCCGTTGGCGGTTTCTACCGCCACCACCGGCGTAGCGGAACTGACCGCCATGTTTGTAAGGAGGGCCCATGTTTTCATTAATCTCTGGACACCTGTTTCTGGGTCATCCCTTCATCAGCAGAGAAATGTAGTCTGTAGTGTTTCACCTCAGTAGGTGCAGCCAGTGCTGACAGCATTCCAGACAACTCCTCCCTTGTTCAAAGACAAAGCTCATGGCGGCTCAGCTGGTTTTAATTGCAGGCCAATGATTCCTCTGTTAAATACCAGTTCTGCCCCAGTGGGCCTCTAAAGTGAGTTTAAAAGTGCATTCTGGTAAAGGTAGTCCTGCACATTTTATAAAAATGTTCCCAAGTGGGATGCTAGAGCCAGGCAAAATAATAAAAATAGAGTTCATTAGCTAATGTAGGCAGACTCAATGTAAAACCTCCAGGTTTGCTGAAAGTGTCCCAACCTGCTGCTGAAAATGTAACAGTCCATTAGATCAAACAGACCTGCTACTATATGCAGTGGTGCTGACTTCCCGGCTGGAGAGGCCGGTTATTCGATGTAAACAAGGGTTGTCCTCTACGAAAGCGCACTCACAACAGGTTATGTATCAGCGAATATGGCAAAGCCAGCAACATTCAGTGAATTCCTTTGACATTTTCATTATTCCTGGCCTTATATTTTCATTCATCTCTGGACAAGTGTTTCTGGGCTTATCCCTTCATCAGCAGAGAAATGCAGTCTGTAGTGTTTCACCTCAGTAGGTGCAGCCAGTGCTGACAGCGTTCCAGACATCTCCTCCCTTGTTCAAAGACCAAGGGTATGGCTGCTCAGGTGATTTTTAATTGCAGGCACTGCATAACTCTGTTAAATACCAGTTCTGCCCCAGTAGGCCTCTGAAGTGAGTTTAAAAGAGCATTCTGGTAAAGGTAGTCCTGCCCATTTTATAATATTTTCCCAAATGGGTTGCTGGAGCCAAGAGAAATAAAAAAAAAGAGATCATTACCAGACGTATTCAGATTAAATGTATAATCACATGGTTTGCAGAAAGTGTCACAACCTGCTGCTCAAAATGTGACAGTCCATTAAGTCACACGGACCTGCTCCTATATGCAGTCGGTCTGCCTTCACCGTCTGGAGAGGCCGGTAATTCAATGCAAACAGGGGATGTCCTCTATGAAAACGCACTCCCAACAGGTTATGTATTAGGGAATATGGCAAAGCCAGCAACTTACAGTGAATTCTTTTGACATTTTCATTAATCCTGGCCTTATTTTTTTCATTGATCTCTAGACATGTGTTTCTGGGTTCATCCCTTCATCAGCAGAGAAATGTAGTCTGTAGTGTTCCACCTCAGTAGGTGCAGCCAGTGCTGAAAGCGTCCAGACATCCCCTCCCTTGTTCAAAGACCAAGTCTGTGGCTGCTCAGCTGGGATTAATTGCAGGCACCTGATTCCTCTGTTAAGTACCAGTTATGCCCCAGTGGGCCTCTAAAGTGAGTTGAAAAGTGCATTCTGGTAAAGGTAGTCCTACACATTTTATAATATTTTCCAAAGTTGGTTGCTGGAGCCAAGCAAAATAATAAAAACAGAGTTCATTACCTAAGGTAGGCAGATTCAAAGTAAAATCACTGTGTTTGCCAAAAGTGTCCCAACCTGCTTCTCAAAATGTGACAGTCCATTAAGTCACACAGACCTGCTTCTATATGCAGTGGTGCTGCCTTCCCGGCTGGACAGGCTGATAATTCAATGCAAACAAGGGTTGTCCTCTATGAAGGTGCACTCCCAACAGGATATGTATCAGGGAATACGGCACAGCCAGCAACTTACAGTGAATTCTTTTGACATTTTCATTAACCTGGCCTCATATTTTCATTGATCTCTGGACACGTGTTTCCAGGTTCATCCCTCCATCAGCAGAGAAATGTAGTCTGTAGTGTTCCACCTCAGTAGGTGCAGCCAGTGCTGAAAGCGTTCCAGATATACCCCCCCTTGTTCAAAGGCCAAGTCCATGGCTGCTCAGCTGGGTTTAATTGCAGGCACCTGATACCTCTGTTAAATACTAGTTCTGCCCCAGTGGGCTGCTAAAGTGAGTTGAAAAGTGCATTCTGGTAAAGGTAGTCCTGCACATTTTATAATATTTTCCAAAGTGGGTTGCTGGAGCCAAGCGAAAAAATTAAAACAGAGTTCAGTACCTAAAGTAGGGAGATTCAAAGTAAAAGCACCGGGTTTGCAAAAAGTGTCCCAACCAGCTGCTCAAAATGTGACAGTCCATTAAGTCACACAGACCTGCTCCTATATGTAGTGGTGCTGCCTTCCCGGCTGGACAGGCGTGTAATTCAATGCAAACAACGGCTGTCCACTATGAAAGCGCACTCCCAACAGGTTACATATTAGGGAATATGGCAAAGCCAGCAACTTACACTGAATTCTTTTGACATTTTCATTAACCTGGCCTCATATTTTCATTGATCTCTGGACACGTGTTTCCAGGTTCATCTCTCCATCAGCAGAGAAATGTAGTCTGTAGTGTTCCACCTCAGTAGGTGCAGCCAGTGCTGAAAGCGTTCCAGATATACCCCCCCCCTTGTTCAAAGGCCAAGTCCATCGCTGCTCAGCTGGGTTTAATTGCAGGCACCTGACACCTCTGTTAAATACTAGTTCTGCCCCAGTGGGCCGCTAAAGTGAGTTGAAAAGTGCATTCTGGTAAAGGTAGTCCCACACATTTTATAATATTTTCCAAAGTTGGTTGCTGGAGCCAAGCTAATTAATAAAAACAGAGTTCATTACCGAAAGTAGGCAGATTCAATAGAAAATAACCTGGTTTGCTGAAAGTGTCCCAACCTGCTGCTCAAAATGTGCAAGTCCATTAAGTCACACAGACCTGCTTCTATATACAGTGGTGCTGTCTTCCCGGCTGGACAGGCCAGTAATTCAATACAAACAAGGGTTGTCCTCTATGAAAGTGCACTCCCAACAGGTTATGTATCAGGGAATATGGCAAAGCCAGCAACTTACAGTGAATTCTTTTGAGACTTTCATTATTCCTGGCGTTATATTTTCATCCATCTCTGGACACATGTTTCTGGGTTCATCCCTTCATCAGCAGAGAAATGTAGTCTGTAGTGTTTCTCCTCACATTTTGAGCAGCTTGATATTTATCATTTTCAGTGAGAAGAGATACTAACTGATATTGACAAAAAAATACAGACTATCAAACATATCTAACTGGTATGTGAATTAGGCTATACTTTAAAATAAATGTGTTTGAAAATAAATTTGTGTGTGTGTGTGTACAGAGCTGGCTCTCTATAGAGTGTAGAAAAAGGTAAAAAGCAGACCACCTAATGTTTTGTTTTTGTGGTAGTCTTGGCGAGCAGTTAGGCTAATCCAGGAGATGTGCTAAGCATTTGTAGTACTAAAAGTGTCAATAAATGTGGACACACTCAGTAGAATAACTCAAGACAAATTTACAAAAATACTTTAGATTTTTTAAAAAGTTTTAAGACCAAGATCATCAATGTATGGTGAGTACTTCTTTTCTTATGATTTTTAAAAGTTTAGAAAATGTTCTGGCTTTGTGCTTAACTATGCACCATAGGAATCAATGGGAAAAGCTTTAAAAATCCATATAAACTCATGTAATGTTCTCACAAGTGTCACCTTCTGTTTTTAGGTTGAGGTTTGAGTGGGAGCAGCAGCTCTTGGAGCTGGCGCCAAAGGATAAAGGTACCACTTGGAAACACACTGTACAGAGGGACTTAAAGGTAGGTCCACCAGCTCCTCTTGGAGGGGGAAGAATGCAATGGCTTGGGAACCATGAGGGCTACAGCTAGTTCTTCAGTGTGGGGGCCAGGGAGGTCGGGTACAGGCAGATTGGTCAGCCAGGTGTTGTGTGTCTTGGAGTTCTCACGGCCATGGGCAGGCAGCTTTGAAGGTGGATTGCAGGTCAGCAAGACCACTCGGGGTGGATCTTGGGTGTACTGACGTCCCATGACTGGTGGTCCTGTGCTTTTGGGAGTTTGGAATAGACTTTTCTGGGTGTCTGACATAGGGGGTCTCTTGCCCGGGTAGTGGACCACCACAGCCTTAGAAAGTCCTGGTGCCACCAAACTTGGCACAATGGAATGTCCTGTCCTCTGGGGTTGTTGGATGGGTTTTAGCATGGCTGTTAGGTCTGGGTCATTGGTCAGTATCAGGTCATTAAACTTGCAGGCAATTGTTCCTTGCCTGCAGGGTGCAGGAGTGTGATACTTTCACTCAGAGGGAGGTTCTTGGTAAGTTTTAGAAGGATGGAGGTGCTCAGGGATTTGTAGAGTCCTTCAGGTTTCCAGGCAACACCTCAGCGGCGATGGTTGAATCCTAGGAGCAGCAGGCTGGGTTTGGTGTTTTTTTCCTTGTGCAGCAGGTCTTTAGTTCTCATACCTTGGGTCTTATTTGTTTCTGGTCTTCTTGTGTCCATTCAATCTGTAAGTTTGGCCAGGGATGCCCTCTAAATACTGCATTTAGGGAGATTAGGGGAGTACCTGGTAGTGGTGAATGGGCCACCTACCTTAGGATGGCTACACCCACTAAGTGGCCATTTCCTGTGGGAAGAGGACACATCCCTGACCCTGATTGGCTATCTATTTTCCTACCATCCAAGGTGGAGGAAAATGAAATGAAGTGGTCACCCTGCCTGCCACACCAGAGAGGTGGTGCAGGCTGAGGGTGGCCACATCTCCTACTCTTTTGAGATTCCAGTCAGTTTTCCCTCCAAAAGTGGAGGTAAAACTGTTGGGCTGCCTTTTGCTGCTAGCAGCAGAGGCATGGGTCAGATTTCAAAGGCTGAAAAGCCTTTGAAGCTGACTGCTGGTGCAGGGTGCCTTCCTGGGAGAGGAGGTGTGACACCTAGGCCCAGGAAAGGCTTTGTCTTCTGCTTCCTGAGAGCACAGGCTCTCACCCCAAGAGTCCAGAATCGTGTCTGGTGTTGGCCGGCTAGTTAAGACCAATCATCAATTATGCCAGGGCTGTTTGGATTTGCAGGGTGAAACTCTAAGTTGGCCTCTAGGTACATTTTATTAAAAATCCTGCACTGGCTTCAGTGTGGTTTCATTATTCTGAGTTGTTTGATACCAAACAACCTATGGTTCTGAGAGGCCATCATGTAGCTGGGGAACCTGCAGTGACCAGTACAAGCATTTACTAAAGCTTCCCTGTACACTTACTATGTCTGTGAATTGGCAAAGACACAGTAGTGGTATATCTGCTCAATTACCCATGTGCCCTCACATGCATTATAGTGCATCCTGACTTAGGGCTGTAAGGCCTGCCACAGGTTTGACTTACCCATATTACATGCAGTGTTAGTGGACACGGGACCCATGGTGAGTACCATGTTGAGTTTGCAACTTTGGGTACTCATTGTCATGCACTTGTGGTGGCAGTTTGCATGAGGCTAGTGTGTGGCCTCTCCGAGTCAGCTTTTGGAGGCCCTCTTCAGTACCCATGCCCCTTTACCAGGGGTACCATTTACCAGGGACATAAAAGGGTGGTTGAAGTGCCAATCACAGTACAGTTTTGGGGAAACAGATCTGTCATTGGGACCTGTTTAGCAGGGGCCCAGGGCATTTACTCTTCGAAACCACATCATGTTCCAGGAAAAAAGTGGGGAGAGGCACTTTCTCACAGTGTGTATAAGGTGGATGAAAAGTGTCTAGGAGTATCAAAAGGTATTTTATCAAGCTCCTAAGAATTTATGTTATGGAAGTAGATGTAGTTGATTAACTACACTAAATAAGTGATTAGTACACATGTTATACAGAATGAGAACCTCAAGTAGGTATTTATACACCTAGGGGCATATTTACGAGAGAGTGGCGCATCGATCCCGATGCACCACTTTTCTTACATCCCGCCTTACCCCCTTACTGACACCATGGTTGTGCCATATTTACAATACGGTGCACCATGGTGGTCATTACCACTTTGCTGCTCTAGTGCCAAAAATGTTGGCGCTAGTGCAGCAAAGCACAGGGAGGCGCACAGATATTATGGGTGCATCACTTTAACGCCTTCCCTGAGCAGGCTTTAAAAATGATGGAAAACATGGCAAGTGAAATCTTGTAAATTTCACTGTGCCTTTTGTTGGGCTCCCTACTTGGGAATGCCCCCCATACATACATAATGCCTGGCACAGCCATAATGTGGCACAAGAGGCTGCAAAGTGGTGCCATGCATGCATTTTGCCACTTTGTAAATATGGCACAGGGGAATAGCCACCTTAACACTCTCTTAGCACCATAAAAATGATGCTAAGGTGGTGTTAAGACGGTGCAAGGGGCTTGTAAATCTGTCCCCTAGTTTCAGATTTACAGAAGCGAGTTTACTCAGCATACTACTGATGCAAGAGAGTCCTTGACACAGGGCTCTTTGCCACCACTATACAGGTATTGTGTGATTCAGTCACAGATATAAGGCCATTTCTGAATTTTGAATTACGTCTGTTACATACACTTATTCACCCAAGCACACACTGAAGCATACACTAATACACCCAGACACACACTGGTGCATATGCTGACATAACCAGGCACTCATTGATGCATATACTGACACACACAAGCACTCGCTCATCCATATACTAACACACCCAGGCATACACTAACATACCCAGACACATACTAATGCATATACTGTCACATCCAGGCACAGACTGATACATACATTAACACATCCAGATGCATATTAATACATATACTGATACACCCAGGCACAGAATTATACAGAAATGGACACACTTATTGCTCACACTGACACATCCAGGCAAATACCAATGCACACACGGACAGACCCAACCAAACAGTAATGCAGCTATTAACTCACTCAGACACACATTGATACAGTCACTGGCACACTGCTGGACACACCAATATCAACACTGACACACAGAGGCACATACCCATGCACACACTGACATACTAAATCAACCAATAATGCACCTATTAACACAGCCATATATATACTAACATATACACTGACACTCAAATACACATACTAATACAGACATTGACACATCCAACCAAACAGTACTAACTACATCAAGGACATACTGCATATTCAGTCTGACACCCAGAGAATCACTCATACACTCAATCAATATATATGAAGTACTGGAACACCTAGTCACTTATCCATACAATAACTAAAATATATATATAAATATACATTTATAGATTTATACTGAGGGACTTATATAACATTTTAGACAGTGAAATTACCAGGTATGTTGTTAGTATTTTGCTTATAGTATCTAATTTAATACTACCTCATATAGAGGTAAAAATATTCCTTATTTGCATTCCAGAGATCTAATTGTGCTTAAAGAAGAAAAATTGCATGGCCGGACAAGAGACAAAGAAGAAAAAACAGAAACAACAGTACTATCTGCTTAAAACTGGGAGTGAAAAAGAGCATAGGATGGAGAAAGTGCAGAGAGGAAAATAGAGTTGCTGTTAAGAATTAAAAAATATGTTGCAAAAGGCAAAATGATGGAAAAGTTTCAAATAATCAGTCAAATTAAAAAACAACGCAGAAAAGACAAGGAGTAAGTGACTTTGAAAGTAAAAAATCTTACAAGAAAACAGGTAGTTTGACATGGAGATAGATTCAATTTAAAGAGCTCAAAATGTTTCAAAGTAGAGTGTAATACAGAGTTTGTTATGAAACATGAATGAGCATAAGGGCCTCAGTATGAGTTTGTCGGCCTGTGCACCTCCATGGCGGCGTTGGCGGTCCGACTGCCATTGGGTTAGCGATCTGACCACTGTATTACTAGTCATGCGGCCTATGGAGCAAAGACCGACATGGTCCCGCCTGCACAGCCAAGCAGTGCAGACCACCATGGTCACAAGGTTGCACAAACAGGCTGGCGGTGCTTGTGTTTCCACAGGACACATGATGAGGTTGCACATCACCAATGTGACCATGGAGGTGCAACTGCCACGTCTCAGCAGGTGGCAATGGGGAATATTAAGGGAGACACTCACCAGCAGACAGCCTTACATGACCGGTGCCACCATGGAGCCCATCACAGATGTCCTGCCACTTCTGCTGATCATAGGAAGTGCAAAAAATCCATGTCACTGTGCACACAACTGACCGTAAGTACACAACCTACGTATGACATTACGCACAATGAAATGTTGCACCATCACCCACATCATATGGGGATCACCCTACTGGCACCCAGTACTGTTGTCATTGTGTCCCGGGTCAGAAACAGACACAAATAAGGATATATCCACAGTCACAATACACCCCCTTTGAGCAGGTCACTCATACTGCACCGTAACACTACACAAACTCACATATCCACTCATTTCAGGGACAGGGACTGTGAAGAGTACACAACATTGTCTCAAACAACACCAACGGCACAGCAACACTTCATCTTCAAATACAACACACACTCGCAATGCGCACATGTTATGGACTGTTGTCACATTCAACACACATATGTATGTATGTTGCGTGGAACACAAACACCACTACTATTAAACAGCCCTGCAATGGACACACACATCACCTACATTGCAACACAATGGGATGCACAACAGACAGTGGGACAAATATACAAAGATCACTATGTAAACAGGACCTGCACAATAGGGATGGGGGCATCAGGAATACTCAGGGAAGAAAGCTGCGCTAGGACACACACCACTTTGTTCATGCCCTATAAACAACATTGGCATAGGAACTGGCCCTACATGTACAAACAGTACTAGACCCAAATGACATGCCTATCAGCATAATGTGGAAGCACAAGTCAACAAAGCACATAGAACTCCAACTGCATGAGATATACATCTACATGACGGCCCACTGTATCGACGCACAGCCGAGCCGGAACGACGCAGCACAACTTCCAGAGAGGAATTGACGCAGTGCCTGCCGTGCGATAGAAAGTTCCACGCAACGCCCACCGGATCGACACAGCCCCTGTGACTTCGTCCTGTCAGCACCGGATTTCAACACATCGTCCCCGGGGTGTCCAAAAACTCTGCAACCCGAAGAAGATCCAAGACCGAGCGCCAGAAATCGACACAAAGCCTTCCCTGCATGAAAATTAAGCAACTCATTGCCGTGTGTGGCCCAAGAAATCAACACACACCTCCCTGTTTTCCACGCATCTCCTCCTCTGCGTTTTTGTGTGGAGATTTTGAACGCAAACCAGGTACTTTGCGCTTGCAAAAGACATCTATTGCTTTTAAGAGACTAAAGACACGTTATATCATTTTTACATTGATGTTTCAAAATGTACTTATTGCATTTTCGTTTTGACCTGCATCTTATCAGATAAATATTATATATTTTACTAAACACTGTGTGGTGTATTTTTGTGGTGTTCTACTGTGTTATTGCATGATTTATTGCACAAATACTTTACACATTGCCTTCTAAGTTAAGCCTGACTGCTCAGTGCTAAGCTACCAGAGGGTGGACACAGGAAAATTTGGATTGTGTGTGGCTTACCCTGACTAGAGTGAGGGTCCTTGCTTGGATAGGGGGTAACCTGACTGCCAACCAAAGACCCCATGTCTAACATTTGCTAATTTAAAATGACATTCACTGGTGTGACTAGCTAAGAAAGTGTGCACTAGCACCTTTCATCACTTCAGAATGTTGGCTGTTCATCACTTTAAAAGGCAAAATTTAGTTAGGAGACCTTACTTTGTGAAAAATCCAGGCTTATGTTAAGGAGAAATTAATAGAGCTCTATTGTAATGTACACTATGAGAGGTGGGAACTTTTGTGGAGATGTTCAGTTTCATTTCTTTGGTTCTGAAGAGGATCATAGGGAAAATGAGGGGTTGGTATGTGCAAGTGTAGAACAACAGAACAGGTATTAGTATTGGTAACTTTACACAAGCGATTGTAAGGTTTAACACAGTTTCTTAGAAAAATCAAACTGTGAGCAGAGATAAGTGGCAAGAACTTGCTGTATATTTATTTGTAGAGTAACAGTATGATTTGTCAATACCACAAATTATTCTTCCACAATCACTATGGCTATGTTGGCTATGTCGAAGAGTCAGACGTTCCTTGGTCACTCGGGCGGTGAACGCTTGGGTGCTTGAACCAGTCGGCATTCAGGGAAACCCAGGCTCCGGCCCCCAGCTGTATCATCGCAGGGGTCAAAGTAGAGTGGAGGGGCAGCCTTTGGTTCTCGGCCTTCGGCCCTTGGAGCAGCAGAAAGATAGAGTGGATTTAGAGCGGCCTGAGGATTACAAAGGTAGTCACAGTGAGCGCAGTGAGCTCAAACTAAATTGCCGGCTGTGCGGGTCTGCGGTCGCGGCGCCACAGTGCTGCGGTTTTGCTGCGCTGCAGAGAGACTTTTAGAGGCTTGGGAGCCTGTAGTCCGGAAGCAGCTCTGGGATCTTGGGTCTTTGTACTAATCACCCCAGTGCTACCTGGAGCGGTGTTCCAGCAGGTCCCATCATTTAAATAACATTACTAAACTGCGTTCTGCATACTGTCTACCAACTGTTTGTGCACTCTCTGCCCACTTCATCATCATCCAGGCACTAGCCAACTGGTCTGTCTGTTTGCCCTCTAATGTGCCCTCCTACGTGCCCTAAAATATTTAGTTATCCTGTGCCACAAATCTAGTTGACCCAGCTCAGCTCAACTCAGATCATTAGACAGTGGAAATCATTAATCCATCAAGGTTTGGAGAAAAGCACTATCCCTGATCTTGACTATGTATTATAAGTAATATAACTCAGGTGTTTGATGTGATGTGGTGTTGCGCTGTGTTGGAGGGCCACTGGAGTGGCACTGGGCTACAGATTAGATTGGATTTTAAAGGCAAAGCTTCTTTGGGTGGACTTTTGTGGCTCTCGCGCTGCGGAAGCGGCTCATTTAAACAGGTGTGGCTTGTGGCCCTGAAGGTCTCTTCCAGTTATAAATAATTTACAACATTGATTCAAATTCAGATGTACAGTGTCCGGTGTTTGGTCTCCACCTTGAACGAGCAGAGGAAGCAGACCTCCTAACAAGGTGGATAAGTTCCTAACTTCTTTATCACTCTTGTCGCATACTTTTGCTCCTCAATTGTTGAGGTGTGGTGGCACGTTCCTCAGTCCTTGTGAATGGACAATACACTGAGGATTGTGGAGAAGAGATCCATACTAAAAATCTTTTTTTGATAGAGAAGATGCGTTCGGGAAAAGAAAGGGCATTCTATCTGTCAGTCAAGAAATAAGAGGAAAAATACATTTCCATCCTTGCCTCCAGCTACAAATTGGAATATAGAAACGAATCAGGAGCACCAAACTTTGATTTCTCCAATTTCTCCTATTTATCGAATGTTTGAGAAATCAGTTGAAGGATCCTGTTGAAACAATCTTTTCTTTACCTAAAGGCTCAGTTTCATATGTGACCAAGGGGAATAACCTGGCCCAAGGTGAAGGGAGCAGCAGAACAAACTGTCTCCGGTAATGTCATTGATCTATTGGAGGACAAGGAAAATGCCTGGGTTTATAACAGTGATTTAGATCATCATCTTAATCCCCATTTGCCTCCACATTTCCACTGTTAAATAATGTAAGCGAACACTTGAAAAGAGATGATAATCTCCCTCTTGAGGTGAACATATTTGTTAAGAGGGGTATGGTGCCCACAACATTGTTACCTACCCAAGGGTCTCGGGGGTCAGAAGAGGGATGATAAACAAACTCTAAGCAACCTCTATATTTTGGACAATGTAGTATCATTTAATCTTAGTCTACATTCTCAATGTGTTGATATGTATGCCCCTAAAAGCCCAGTCATAATAGACTCTGAGGTCACCACACAAGTAGTGCAGGCCTATGTTTCAGTTATACATGCAGATTTGACTCCTCATGATCTTGGTTCCCTGGGTGTCTGCAGCTCACCAAAGGCCCAAATACCCAATTGTGACTATCACAACAGCTTTTGTAAAATCCTCCCGGCAAATTAGATCAAAGCACTGTGTGGGACATTTTCTTTAAGACCTCACAATAAACTCTTGGTGCCCTGCCTTATAAGTCCAGAAAAATGGATGTGCAGTGGATTTACTGAATGTTATGGCAAAATCAGTATCTGGGATTGACCAGAAACTGCCTGACTTAATTGCATTGATTAAGCTAGGTCATAATTTTGCAGAAACAACAAAGTTGGATGGTACCCGTGCTCCTATAGTTAATAGGCTTGTTACACACCAAGAGACTTTAAAATATTAATGGACGATTTTAAGGCAAACCTTAATATGGTTAAAGGTGGAAAAATGTAGCTCTCTTAAACCACCAACAAGGGACTGAGCTTTGTTTGAATGGGAGTAGTGGTATTAAAGATGTCCATTGTATTGAGTGAAGATCTGATATGAAAGAAGAATGTCTCAAAAAGGCTGGTTGAGATCATATGGGAAGATTTAGTGACTGTGTCTGTTGTGTTGAGTCATCAGAAAAAGTAAACTTCATAATACCACCACTCCAATTGAAAAAATCCCTCCCCGTCCCTGCATTCAGTTAATCGATTGGAGGATCATTTTAAACAGTTAGATGGGCAAGTTACCAAAAGGCAAAGGAAAATGCAACAGAAAGCTAGGAAAAAGATTAGGGGTGTCCCTATGGCTGCCCCTTACTTAGGGATGAGAACTTCTAACTCGCCTGCCATTAGAAAAGGTAACAGGAAGTACTCTGAGTTAAATGTAAATATAATGAGTAGCCCTTTAGCTACTAAGCTATTCCCATTATTCAACCCCCAAAAGGTGGGTCAAGTTCAACAAGATAATCTGGAATTGAATGAGTCATCCCAAAGCCCGGGTAAATCAGTAATTAAGGAATGGCAAGGTCCCCTTAAGTTAAAGGGAATGACACATGCAAATGTAGAACCTCCAAATTTTAAATTACAGCAAAGATGGGTGGATGGCAAATTGAATTACAATTCCGAGGTTGAAAATGAGAATATTAAAGTCGATGGACAAGGTACGATAATTAGTAAGATTTTTTTTTAAAATGATTCTGCCCAAGGGGTCTACAAAGCTGAGCCACCGGAGAATAAGGGATGTTTTCCTGCCATCGAACAATTGGACGTTGATGGCCAGGGGAACAGGGAAGGGAGGAACACCCTGTGGCCCCCTTAGCAGCCAAACTATTAAACAGGTCAGGTGAGAGGATTGAGTGGTGTGATAGTCATCTCATTCCCAGGTGCCTGACAAAGAACCAAAGTGGTCCAGTCCTTGCTGTGGAACAGGAGGTATCTAGTGGGGGCTCTAATTATAGTTCCCCGTAGGCTGTAACCAATTAATCTTTGCACCACACCATCAGACTAGGGGCCCATATGATTTATTTAATCGTGGCAATATATTAAAAGTCTTACAAGTAATTCCATTCCTTAAGAGTATTCAATCCACAGATATTGTTTCTATGGTATTTTTGCCTGCGGCTAAAATGGATTAAGGTAGCATCCAAGAATCCACCTTGGTCACTTGGATAACATCCCAGCTAGTCAAAGGGTTTTAAATGAAAACAGTATCTTCCTAAATTGAGGAATTATGCTTACAATACAGACACATTACAATTTCAAAATATTTCACTAAAATTAAATTAAACAAAAGGTCAAAATCAATCTTTTTTCAGTCTGTAGAACAGCAATTGGGAACTCCAGCTCAGCTGTTTATCATCACATAAGAGTCATATTAGACAATAGATATTATTCTGAGCAGTTACATCTAGGGTGGCTGTCAGTGGTGCTCCATAAAGGTAGCGGGCAGTGACGATTATACAGTCCACCACAATCTGTTTTGGTAAGATCTTATCAGAAACCACTCAAAATCTGCTCTTGGAATATAAATGGGATTAGTTCAAACAATCAACAAAAGACCTTAACAAGTGTATTAAATAACTTTCAAATTATCTTTTTACAGGAAACCTGGGGTACAAGGCCCTTTATAATAGATGGGTATATGGTCTTTTTTTCTCCTGCACTGAAGGTAAAAAGGTTTGGACATCCGAGGGGGGGCCTAGCAACTTTTATAGCAGCAGGATTAAAGATATCCTGTATACAATGGAGGACAATAATGCATCTCTGGTAGTAAAATTGCATAAAATTATTAGGAGACCTCTTTTACTAATTAATGGTTACATTCATCCTGATGCCCACTCTAGGAAACTTGTGTCCTCTAAACTGTTAGAAATAATACAAACAATCCTTCAACAACCAGTTCCCCGGCAGTTCTTAGTAGCGGGAAATTTCAATATGAAATTATTATATCCTTTTGAAAGTGAGGATCAGATTATCCAGCAGGACCTCATGTGAGCAGTCCCGCAACAATATATGGGTCCACAGGCTTAGGTAAAATTGATGTCAAGGCAGTCTCCTTTGTTAAAATCTTGGAGGCCCTTGGGCTTAGACTACTGAATGGGAGATTTCAACAAGATAGTCCTCCTGCAGCTTCCTGCTATGTCATTGGAACCCAAGCAACGATTGAATATGCAGCGGTCTCTCTGCCCTTATTAACTCTTATAATCGACTATCAAATTATAAAAACAGGTAAGAGTGACCATGGTCACAGAGTATGGAGATTAATTATTGTTTCCCTATGTGTAAACCTGCTATTACTCTCCCAGGGGATGTTACTACTACGAATTATAAGAAACTTAATTGGCGTGAAAGTTCAATGGAAAATATAGGTGAACATTCAATAGCGCTGTTTAACCAATGCAGGAATGACCAGTCTAGTGACCCAACAACATTTTGGTCAACCTTCTAAGTTAATTTTACAGCCAGATTTCTTACTGACAGAACTCAAAAAGTTTATCATGGCCATGAGTGCAATAAACCTAAAAATAAAAATAAAATCTCATCTTCTATTACTCTATTAAGAAGGAAGCAGAACAGACTCTTAAGATTAGCCAAGAAGAATCAAAAAGACTGTCAAACTAAAGCTGATTTAAAATCTATTAATAATATTTACCAGAAACAAATTTGGGATTATAAGATACAGAAAATACATGATTTTTGGCTAAAGGCATTATACTTAAGTAAAAAAAAGCAACTCAGAGGGTTTTTGGAAAATGGTAAATGAACTAAATAAATCACCTAGGACCTTAACTAGTTTGAAAATTTCAGAATTATCTTGGATTGATTTTTTAGCTCAGCACTTTACTTGATTTAATGAAAACAAAAGAGATGTGTTTAACTTGGGAGTCGTGATGTGTGAGTTGCGCTTAGGAGTGGGTATTAATATGCCCTCTGAAGTTCAAAAGGGCGTTACAGGATTATCCTTCTCAGTTGCACAGGTTACGAGACTAATAAATAGGAGCAGGCATGCAGGGGCCCCAGGCTCAAAGCGGATCACAAATTCACTGTACAAATGGAATCCCAGATTTTGGTCAGAAAGGTTGGTCTCGGTTTTTAACTATTTTTTAGAGCTGGAAAGTAGTCCAAGATCTTGGAGGGGCACACTAATTCACCCGATATTTAAAGGAGGTAATGAAATCCACCAGGAGAATCATTGTTTAATTATTTTAACGGACTCCAAGGCCAAATATTATGCAGGTTCATTGTTAGAACACTTTGTTCTTTTTTTTTATCTTAATGAGGTGAATGCGCATACCGCAAAAACTGGCGATATGCCCATTTCAAATTTTATTTATGCTGACGACGTAGTCCTTCTAAGTAAAACCAAAGTAGGATTACATAAACTCATTGTTAGTTTAACAGAATTTGCTTAGGTGAATGGAATTATAATAAATCAGAATAAAACCAAAGTGATGGAAATTAGTAAAAAATACATTAAGTGAGTATGTGATATTTACAAGGGAAGGAATTAGAACAGGTTAAACTTTATAGATATTTGGGTTATTTGGGCAGTACTTACACCGGAAAGGAAATGTACCATTGCTTGCTTTCCTTACATTGAAAAGGACGCTCAATGGCCCTAGTTATCGACCTCTGCTCTAAGTAATTGTTGCTAAATTAACATCAGTGATCGGGTATGGAAGCGAAGCTCTGCAAGGAAGAGATGCTGGTATTCTGAATGGTGTTTAGGTCCCTGTTCCAACTACCTGGGAATTCCTCCCTGGCTCAGATTAAGCTAGATATCGGGTATTTAAACCAAAATATAGCGCGGAAGGGCAGTTATATTAAGATTTGAAAACACATTCAGCAAATAAGGGGGAATTAACTTTGTGAGGCACTTTGGAAGGAGATGAGTGTGAACCCTTTGACTACATCCTGGCAGTATTTAGATCAGGCCCTTGAAATTCTGGAGGTCCGGTCATTGTGGGATGAAAGTCTCCCCTATTATGCATTTAAAAAAATATAAATCGCATAGTGAAGAGGTAATTGTTAATTATGAATAAGAATCTATTTGCACTCATGGATGATTATATACACATATAAATCTTTAAAATATCAGGCATACCTGGAGGCGGGGTGGTCAAAAGCTGACAAGGACTTATTTGTTAAACAGCGATTTGGCCTCATTCCAGGCCATGTCCACTCAGTCCCTTGGGAATGCTCTGGAGTAAATACTTTGTCTAGCCTATGTGGTTGTGGTGTAGAAAATGCACCCATCTGATCCGTCTGCATAGGGAGCTATTAAACAAGTGTAGGAGCCTCTTGAAGAGAGGTATACGATCCTGCAGAGATGCAGTGATCGTTTGTTTTAATCCATCCAATACTACTTTGAATGCTAGATTTTTACGCCTGACATCTTTCTACTATTTGCACATGGTAAGATGGATTCAAATATGCCATCTTACCAAGGATTTTACGCTCAATAGGTGTTGTCTAATCTGTTTGCCATGATGATGTTTTATCTTCATCCCAAGTTTATCAGGTGGACGGATGTGATGTGATGAGTACATAAGCTGTTAGCCCAAATATCATATTCTGCACTTTAATGTTACATGGGCGGGTTCATAGGGTTACACCATGTATATTATTAGGAGATACATTTCCAGTGAATCTAAGTAAACAAGGTTTACATTTTAAATATGTAATGTTTTTAATTTGATTTACCTTGTCTGTGGAGTACGATGTATGTTGTTATTTATACTTCTTTTGCACAGAGGTTTTATGTAGTATTTTAATTGTTAACAATTTTTATTGGTTTATAGTAAAAGGTATTTAAAAATTTGAAAATATTTTATTTTAATCGCACAGTGTAATGGTTTTGATTATCTTTGCACTTAATAAATAAAATTGAAATGGAATTGAACACAACAAATTATAGCCATATATTGCAATGATAAGTTAGAGCATAACACAATACCAGACAGAGCAATACAGAACAAATTAGAATTGAATTGGTTTCAATATATATTAAATATTTATAAATCAATACTGCTATAATCTATACACCCTTTTAATGCAATAGTTCATATGGATCCAAAGACTAGTTAGCTACCACCAACAGAGATACAAAAGGGCCTTGAAGGTAGAGTGTTCTACTTACCTTTAGATTTTAAAAGGAATATTGAAACAGTGGGTCTTGACAGAGATGTAGTTGAACCACATATCATTCTAGTAAATGGTGTGCCTATCAAAAGCAAAATAATCTGGCAAAAGCTTGTGGATGTTACTAAAGCAAAAAATATATATATATATATAAACCTGAAATAAAACAATCTCTTTTACAAAGACATAGATGTTGTTAGAGATAGAAGTTGCATAAGAATGAAATGTTACCCTTACCTGTACAGATTGAAAAAGTAGATACAACTAAATCAGAAGAAATATGTGAACACAAAACTATTCATTTTAATCCATTCAAAAGAAGTTATTGGTGATGCTATTAATATGTTTCAAATCAAACAAGCAAAAGGAGCTCCAATGAGTGTATGGGAGAAATGTTTAGGGCTTGCTGCTTTCCACAATTATTTCCAACTGAAGCAGGTGGGCGATATGATGACCGCCTTATGCAAATACCAGTAGCTGTGTACAGGTCAACCAGGTTATATTCAGAGGACCCTAGATTTTGTCACTGTAATATATATATATATATATATATATATATATATATATATATATGTAATCTATATATATATATATATATATATATATATATATATATAGATTCCATTTGTTATTTGGAAGCTATTGGTCTGGATATGCTGTAAACCGGATAGGAGCTAATCTACAAAATTTCTCTGAAGAATAAATTGTTTGCAAATTGGATGGAAAGGATGAAAAGTTAGAATACAATTTGATTAGTTTGATGATATTCCTACGTGGGACCAATGAGTATTGGTATTGTCATCATGGTGAACTGAAATGTATGTTATGCTATGAAATATCGCGAACACCTATTTTGTTTGCCACACTCAGTCATGCAAAGTATGTGTGGGATGACTTACTTGAGTTTTGAGAGTATTAAACACAAACATTAGGGACATAGGTTTGAAGATTCCAGGAGTACTTTGCTCTTTCGATCCTGCTAATGTTTGTAGGTATTTCAATCACAGGTTTTGAGCCATGCTTTCTTTCTTCAGCAACAACAGAAATTCACTTCTTGGAGAAGTTACTGATTTCTTTTGGTGTGAAGAGTACCAAGCAAGAGGTGCTCCTCATATTCACATGCTGTTATGGATAAACAATGCACTGAAAATTAGATCAGACAGTGATTAATCTGTACTCGCTTTCATAGAAGAGTATGAAACATGTGCCACCCAGACAACCATTGATGAAAAAGGCCAAAAACAGCAAGTCCAGTGCTTTAAAACACATAGATGTGAAGTAGTATCGGCAGAAATATAGGACTAAAGAAACATTTTACTTCCAAGACCTGGAATTGCAAAAGGAAGAGTGAACAGCTTTTTATCTGCAATGAGATATACATTAACCCGCAAATGTCTGAAAAACTAATACAGCCTGAGAAGAACAGAGGCCTTCAAATATATTAATTACGATAATCCTGTGATTCTCAAAATGTGCGATGCCAATATGGATATTGAATTTGTGGCAAGTAACTCCATAGCTATTGCTTGTTATGTAACTTCCAATATAACAAAATCAGAGATAAAGGAGATGTGGGAGTAGATTTCTGCTGAAAAGTATATAACCAAGAAATTGTAGAAATTCAGTTCGAAGATGCTTTCACGTAGGGAAATTGGTTCCTACGAGGGCTGTGATTGGTTGAGCTCAGCTACGTTACACTCAAAGTCAAGACAAATTGTGAGTGTTGAAGTATTTTGCCCAAATTCAGTACCTCACAGAATTTGACCAGAAAAGTACAGACATCAAAACAAGTATGCTGGATACTTAGGTTATATTGACAAGAAAGTGGCACATCAGACCCAAAGTGCCACTTTCCTTGCGTCCCCCTGTACCCCCCTAGCAACAGCATGGTTGTGCCCTATTTACTATACGATGCACCTTGGCAGTTGTTACTGCAACAGCGTCAGAATTTTTGACACTGTTGTGGTGCTTTGCTGCACTAGAGTCAAAAATGTTGATGCTAATGCAGCAAAGCATAGGAAGGCCCATTGATTTTAATGGGTGCATTATTTTAAGACCTGTCTTGAGCAGACGTTAAAAATGACTGAAAAAATGGTACAGTGAAATATAGTAAATTTTACTGTGCCTTTTTTTTTTTGTCCTCCCTTGGTTGGAATGCCCCCCTTGCATACATTATCCCTGGTGCTGGCATAATTTGTCTCAAATGGTTGCAAAGTTGTGCAATGCATGCATTGTGCCACTTTGTAAATCTGGCATGAGGGATAGGCCATCTTAGCGTTGCCTTAGTGTCAGGACCGAACAGCTGAGTTCCTCAGGAGCAGAAGCTGGACCCAATGGTCCAGCACCAAAATCTGCGATGACTTATAGTACAGTCAGCTCAAGACATCAACGAGGGAGGAAAGGAGAAGTAGATGAACATGAGAGACTCCCTTGTTGGGGAATTCTTAGCTGCCTGCTTCTCTGGTGCTTTATGTAACAGCTACCTGCAAAGGAAGGCAAACACAAACAGAACATTTACATTTTAACAGATATGCAAATGTAAGGCAAACCTTTTTTTCTATTTTGTATAGTTCAATATCTCATAGTCCCTTTTATCAAGATTAGCGCTTCTTTCTTCCATGTAGCAAACCATCACTCAATAAATGAAATATCATAGTTAACATAAAGAGGGTAACAACCATGTGACAGAATGATATTTTAGATTGTATTATTTGAATGAGTGGAATGTCCAATATGAGGATTCACTTGTAAATTAGATATTTCTTTTCTGTATTACAATACAATGTTGAATCATATTTCAAGTTTTTTTAGTATTCAAATATTTGCCAGGATAAACAGTCTGCAAAGTCTTTTCTGTGAAAAATGTTCAATTCTGCTGGTAATTGTTATCTTCAAGTGACTGTCTTTGTAAAAAAAAAGAAGGTAATGACATCATGTTTTTCTAGTTTACTGGCTAAGACTCAAACTCTCCATGAACTGTGAGCATTGAAATACAAACAGTACTTGCGATCGAAGTTCTGAAACACTGTTTCTGAAGTCTCGAACTACTAGCCAGGACACGGCCAGAGGTGCTTTGACTGATGAAGTTTTGGTTCTGTGAGGAAACACGCGTGCTGAAGAGATGCTACCAGTGTCTCCAAAGGATCAGTTGAAGTGTGTTGCCTTCCAACGTGAGAGCCCTGATCATGAGATGAACTAGTTCATGCTCAAAACACTAGACTGCTGACTTCTTTGATTCATCTGCAATCTTGGAATTTCTGAAGTTGCAGCATCTTACGAACACATGAAGAATTTTGGTCAACAGAAGTTTTGCAGATGGCATTTTGCACTTCCAATGGGGATATCTCTGGGCTCTTGTCAGCCTGTGGTGCACTGGACTTCTGCACAGGTGAGTCTTTGTTTCTGCAATATCGTTCCTGACACTTAGTATCATAAAATGACGCTATGGCAGTGCTAAGGTGGCGCAAGGGCCATGTAAATATGCCCCTTACAATCCAAGAAGGAGTCCACATCTTGAAAACATGTGTCTTTATGAAATACTTCAACACTATAGACACAGAAACAATGTAACAGAGAATATAGAAGAAGGGAAATATGCAGTAGTTGGTTGTGACAGTTGTCTGGCTCAACACAAAAAGGGAGTCTAATTAACTGTATAAAACCTAAGGCCTGATTTAGATTTTGACAGAAGGGTTATTCTATCCCAACGGTGACGGATATCATGTGCACTGAATTATAAATTCAATAGGAAATAATGGGATTTATATTTCGGTGGATGGGATATCCATCACTGTTGTGATGGAATATCCCATCTGCTGAGATCTAAATCAGCCCCTTAGGTGCCAAACTCATGATAAAAGAGTGTTTTTCTATTTGGCACTTCTACAACTCTTTAAGCTTTGACGTTTTGAATCAGAATTACTCTGAGACTTTGAATGCTAGGACCATTCTTTCAATGCTGCAAAAGACACCATTCAGTGTTTCCTAACTATTTGAAAATATGAAAATATGAGATTGAACAAGAAGAAACCATTGCTGCTGAGATAGCTAAGTAGAGTTCACAAAGCAGCCAAAGTTCAGGACCTCTAAGTCAAGATCCTCTTGACAACCGATTATTGGAAATGAAGCTGCCATTGACATGAATATGGTGGAGTCTGCAATGAAACAAGCACAACAGGAAAGTTGTGTCCTTCAGTTGTCCCATGCCAGTGATGAGGCTATTAGTGATGTTTACGATAGTGGCAGTACAATCTTACACATCACATATAATGGTGCAACAGTATTTGTCAGATTTGTATTTATAGCATGCTCCCTGAGGTTAGACTCACAATCCTATGGTATATGTAGTGGACATTAAAGAGACCAAAGCAGCATTAGTTATACAAGTGAAGTGTTTATATACAAATTGACAAAGTGATTTAAGTGGTTCTGAAGTGAAAAGGTTTTCAACTATTGCTGTCTCAGACGTATCCCAGTAGCTATGCTGGTCCTGTTTCCCCTTCATTTCTACACCACCCTCCTCCTCCTCAGACAGGTCATCAACCTGGTCATACATGGGGACGTTCATCTGCACACATATGTTGTGCAGGATAGCATGTCATGATCATTTTGCAGACAATGTGTGGGGTATATAGGAGGCTGCCTCCTGTGATGTCCAGGCACCTGAATCTTGACTTCAGTATGCCTCTCCACAATATTCACTGTCTTACGATGTCCCTCATTGTATGCAAGCCCTCCTGCTGTGCTTGGGGTTGCAAATGGGGTCATAATCCATGGCTGTATGCCATAACCTTGATCCCCTGCAAAAGATAATAGGAGTAAGTTGTTGTTAAAGCCTGCAACAGGTTCGTCATGTAGCATGGCAGTTGTAATTGTGGGGTGGTTGTGACTCATATGTGTTTGCGGTATGATGTGAGTTCCTGGCCTTAGGCAAAATGTTCTTAGCACTGTGTTGTTGGACATGACCATCGTGACTATTGGCTCAAGGACCTGGGACATATGATTTGAAATCCTAACTGATGGTCAGTATGTATGTACCATGCGTTGTGTAGTGTACCTTTGTATCAGTGTGCTATCACTAGAGGGGGCACGACACATCCTCACAACACAATTGGGTCAGATATGGTGGGAACATGGTAGCACTACACAGCATGCACATCCCAGCCATTTTGACATGTACAGATGAAGTGCAACACTTAGGCACATTTAAATGAGTAAGAGACATTGAACAACACAGCTCCAATATTGGCAGCAATGTGCTGCAATATTTTGACTATGCAGGAATGCACCATGTTTGACATGTTACTAGGTAACCCTTTGTTGTCCCCTTCGCCAGTGGCTTATATGTAGCCGTGCACCAACACTTCCAACCTTGCACCAGGGTGCTTGGCTAGCTTCACTGTGGAGGTGGATGTATCTGTGCAGGAAGGAACACCTCCCTATACATATGCTGTTTTGATGGACAATTGGCTCTTTCTGTGTGTGCAGTAGCATGCAGCATGCATTGGTTGGCATATTCATAAGAGTTCAAATCACAGTCTATTTTCTTATTGCAACCTGCAAACGGAACCCCTGGGGTGTTTTTTGATGTTGGCACTGCCTCAGGTTTTAGGTGACACCTACATCTGAGTCAGCATCATCATGCTATGTATCTTGTGGTGACAGACCTGCAGCAACACATGTTGCATGCCCCTTCCAGGCTAAGTGCTGCATGGGAGGGTGGCCGATTTCCAATGTGACTTCAAGTCACATAAGAGTGGTCATCCACAAACTTGTACATACAGTGAAGGACATGACAGAGGGACTGGGGGCTCTTATAAAAGTCCCTTTGTGATCCTGAGTGGCAGCTGATTTTTGTGCCAGCCATCAGGTGTCCAAGGGTGTGTATCCCATTGTTTCAAGATGATCAACATTACTACCAGTGTCTCGTCTATCTTCAAAAACATGATTCAGCATTTATACTCGCTACACTTGCACAGTGCAGGCTATGGGATGGTCCTCAGCTACTTAGCAAATGTGTCCCTTGGGACAGTGCATGTAAGGTCAGTGATGTCCTCTATACTCCTACAGGGTCCCACTATGGCAACCATGATCTGCACTGTCTAACAGTGATGCTGCCCCATGGTGGGCCATTTATTGTTTATGGTACAGACATGATGGTGTTGTGGGTCAGTATGTGGAGCATGTGGGGTGGCAATACAGTAGGTGTGGTGCCACTTCTCACAAATCTGGCACATGGTATGTGATGGGCATTAATTGTGTATTCCTATGTGTGTGACCAAATGCTTCAGGCAGATGTATATGCACACTACAGGTAAGTCAGGTGTGCGTTGATGAGATGTTGTTAGTTTTGGCAGCAGTTGTCTGGCGTTTGATGTTTGTTCTGGCAGTGACGTGCACAGCATGATTTGAGGGATCTGTGCCTATGTGAGACTTACATAACATGAGCATGGTGTATGCCATTGACATTGCTGTGCTATTCTTTGTTTGGTGTACTGTGTGTGAAGAGTACATAGTAGGCAACCTGTGGGTACTTCTAGTGGTTTGTGTAGTTCTTCTGTTGGCAAAGGGTACATATCTGCACCTGACCTTCACATGGTTTGCCTGTCAAGTTGTGGGTGTGTTACGTACATGTGGGTATATGTGTTTATGGTGTGCACTGATTGTGTTGTATTCTAGCATGGTGCATATGTGTTGCTAGCTGCATATCTGTGTTACCCTGACCATGTGTTTTTGTAGTATTGTATGTCTTGTGTGTCCTACAGGGTTGGCGTGTTGTGTGTATATTGCTAGGTTTGTTGACTTACCCACAAGTAGACCATTTCCATATTGTCCATCCTGGAAGTGTTCATTGAGCCTACCGTGCCTGAATATGTAGGCGTCACGGACACTCCCAGGATACTTCGCCAAAATGTTTGGGAATAGTCCCCAGTGGTCCACTATGGCCTGCACATTGATGGAAAGTGTGTGCTTGCAATTCAGGTACATGTGCTCAGTTGCTGCAGGTGGCACAAGTCGGACATGGGTGCAGTCAATTGCACCAAGCACATGAGGGAAGCCATGAAATTGGTAGAACCACTATTTTACCTGCTGTTGCTTTTGCTGGGTGTTGGGGAAGCTGATGTGGCAATATGTCAGGGAGATTATTACGTGTAACACCTTTGGCAGGAACACAGAGAATGACAGCTGTGATACACCAACAACCAGGGCACCCGTTGTTTGAAATTAGCCACTTGCCCGCGTGTGCAGAACAGTTAGCAGCATTTTCACAGGTGATATGCTGTGTGGGGTTTGCAGGCTGGCTGTGATTTGTAGGCTTAATGTGGTGCAGTCTGTATGTCCTTATGATATCTTGTTCCCTGAGGTTATGGAGGGTTGTCCTGTTTCTGAATACCCTCTCCTGCCTTCTGCGTTGCCTTTGTGGGCCGTGTTGTGGTGGTTTTGGTTTCTGTTGTTGTTCCTGTCCTCTGTGTCATCTCGCAAGCTGGAGCAGTTGTCCTGTGGGTCTGAGGTGTTGCTTCTGTGTGTTTTCCTTAAGTAGTGATATGTTTGCCTCATTTTAACACATGGTCAGACACTAGGCATTAAAATTTGACACAAATCAGAGTTAACGTAATTTTTTAGGTCCGCCTCCCACCTGTGAGTCTTTTTTCTCGGGTGGACAAATATAGCACTTTGGGAGTAGAGTCATTTTTGGGGACGGGAACTCCTACCCTGCATCTCATTGACGCAAGGAGGTTTCACACATCCAAAAAATGATGTTAACTCTAATATTTTGACACTACACGGGTCTAGCATCAGAATATAAATATGGTTTTAAGTTTGTGCTGAATTACCATCAAAAAGATTGACACTAATTCAGTGCAAACAGAGTATAAATATGGGCATAGAGTCCAAACCCTCTTGGCAATGGCATTCCAGAACTCCTTTTTCTGGTGGAAGTTGACCTGTATGGAAACAAAAAAGCAAGGAGCAAAACATTTTAGTGACTTCTAACTAATTATGGTTTTATGAAACACAAATTTGAGAAATCATCACAAACATTCTTAAACATTAAACCATCATATCTTTTTATTAGTTTTGATTTGTTTTTTTATTATTTTTACAAAATAAAAAATAAAAAAAAAACACACATTTTCGTGTAACCTATTGAGTAACCATCTCCCTTTTCTGTCCTTGTTTTACTGATCCAGGACAGTGACATAACATATTTATTTTTTGGGCATGTAAAATACATATGTTAAATCAAACAATAAATATATTTTCAAGTTGGGATTAGCATTTTTCAATGTGTAAAACAAAATCAAATCAAAACTACATATATATCAAAGGTGGAGATCTCCTGGGTGCTGACCTAAAGATAGTACTCATAAATGCCCTTTGCGAAATCCCAAAGTCTAAGTTTAGACCAAACATTTAAGTTTACCTTTGAGAATCGGCCCTTAGAATTTAGCTAATGTGATGGAAGTTTTATATGCATTGGTGCGCCTAACACTCGTGGTCTTAGCAATTTAAGCAGCACATACTGCCATGATAGCAACATTCTACAGAAAACAAGTCTAAAACAATCTTCAAAAATTCAATTCAATCCCTGAGTAAGTTTTCTTCACACAAGATATGTGCATCCAAAGTGTGTGCATGCCCTCTCAGGATCAAATGGTTTGCATATTTAATATGATTTTTCAGGTTGTATCCCATTCTTCCATTGTGGCAGCTATGGAACTGTACATGTAAATATAGTAAATAAGTATTGTGGTCACTAATGTATTTGAAAAATATAAAAAAAAAATCTTTATTTCAATGTAATAAAATAATTCTATTTGAGGTGTGTTTTTGGTATTTTTTGGAAATGTATTGAAAATAAGTAAAGCATTAGCTACAAATTACTTATTTATGGATTAGCAAACTTTTAATAGCAACTTATTTTAAATGTATGCTGAAACATACAAATGATTCAAATTTAGAAAAGAAAAACAAAACCAGTCTTTGACTGTGTGGTGTTTGCTTTTATTCAACAAAACAATATGCAATAGGGTAAACTTGGGAAAAAACAAAGGCAATAAATTATTAAATCAGTCAGGGTGGATGGAACTATTATTGTAGAGACAAAATTATTTGCAGTCCAATGTACAATATACAGCTAGCGTCAAAAAGGTAAATGTGTCCAGAAAATAGTCCAAAGAGTGAATGGTAGTCACACACTGGAGAAAATGTGTTTTTTGCGTCTCTTGCTGGTGGTGGTGGAGATCTTGCTATCCTCTCCTGTTGGTCCAGATGAACGTCCTGTCCTGAGGGAGACTGGTGGATCCTCAATTGCGGGAATGAGGATGTTGCAGGTGTTTCCTCTTGTGATCTAGCAGATCTAGCTTGGCCAGATGTAGATAGACTACAGATAGGGGAAGATGACCCTGCACATATGGTTAAAACAATACTTCAGCACACCAGTCAGAGAGCACAAGTTGGAGTTGAGGTTTTCCTTCTGGATTTCATGCTCTCTCTCTAACTGCTTCATCTCCCGGAGCTCTGTGAGGACCTAGGCCATAATGTCTTGGGACTGATTGATAGCTCCCAAGTCTTGTTTGATGGTGGCCTGAGTGGCAGTGAACCTTATGGCCCCACTTTGCTGGCCCACAGACGCCCCCCATGGACCCTACGCCCACTACCCTGTGCCCTTGACCCAGTGTGCTCCATCCTAATGGGCCATGGTTGAATTGGAGGTGTGGTGGTGTTGGCTCAACAGCAACCAGGACTTGGGGGCACAAGTTTGGTGTGATGGTCATTTGGACACAGGAAGTGGATGTATCCAAGGAATGAGATGTTGTGACTGCTGGGGTGGGAGGTATATGTGAGGGCTGAGTGATACTTATTGGAGCTGAATGCCGAGGCAAAGCTGATGGACTTGACTGCTCCTCATCATTTGGATTTACAGGATTAGAATCCTCACTGAAGGCTTGTTCCTGGTCTGAAGTGGAGGTATCCTTTGGTGTTGTGGCACAGGGTTGTCCCCGTCCATTTGGTGTTGGACCTATGATTAATTAAAAATAAAAATATTTTTAGAAGTCTGGACTGCACATCAAATGAGTTTGAGGGAAAAAGTTAAACAACCTAAAACATCAAAGACTATCAATACCATTATTATAGAATTCAGTAGTTTGGTAATACGTTGCCTAACAGTCTAAACAATACACGAAGGGCCATATTTATACTTTTTGACGCAAAACTGCGCTAACGCAGTTTTGCGTCCAAAAAATTAGCGCCGGCTAACGCCATTCTGAAGCGCCATGCGGGCGCCGCATTTAATCAATGACGTTAGCCGGAGTTAGCCGCCGGCGCTGCCTGGTGTGCGTGGAAAAAAACGACGTACACCAGGCAGCGCCGGCGTAGGGGGATATGGAGCTTGGGCGCCAAAAAATGGGGCAAGTCAGGCTGAGGCAAATATTTCGCCTCAACCCGATTTGCGCCATTTTTTTCGACTCCCAAACCCATAGAAATGACTCCTGTCTTAGCAAAGGAGTCATGCCCCCTTGCCCAATGGCCATGCCCAGGGGACTTCTGTCCCCTGGGCATGGTCATTGGGCATAGTGGCATGTAGGGGGGCACAAATCAGGCCCCCCTATGCCAGAAAAAAAATATATATATACTTACCGAAACTTACCTTAATGTCCCTGGGATGGATCCCTCCAGCCTTGGGTGTCCTCCTGGGGTGGGCAAGGGTGGCAGGGGGTGTCCCTGGGGGCATGGGAGGGCACCTCTGGGCTCCTTCCGAGCCCACAGGTCCCTTAACGCCTGCCCTGACCAGGCGCTAAAAAACGGCGCAAAAGAGGCTGTACGTCATTTTTTGGGACCCGCCCACTCCCGGGCGTGAATTTTGCCCGGGAGTGTTAATACGGCGCACATGCCTCGGAGTCAATTTTTTAGACGGGAACGCCTACCTTGCATCTCATTAACGCAAAGTAGGTGTCCACGCTAAAAAATGACGCAAACTCCATGGACTTTGGCGCTAGACGCGTCTAACGCCAAAGTATAAATATGGAGTTAGTTTTGCGTCGGAATTGCTTAAAAAAAAACGACGCAATTCCGGCGCAAACAGAGTATAAATATGCCCCAAAATGTCTTCAGAAAAGCATGTAAAATTATGTTCTTAAATGTCAAAAAATATGAACCACACATGGAATATAGCAAACTTTCAACACAATACAACAGAGTGTAGAAACATTAGAAAATCATTGAAATGTCTTGCAGATCAATGATCTAAGAATTAAACAACTTTATGGGATAAATAGTATTCATCATCATATGAACAGTGTGAAGTACAAAAACGATCTTATTTTCAGCATACAAAATAACATACATTCAACATTTCAAGATAACAAACTTTGATTAGTGAGACAAAAAACATTAAATAAAGTAAATGTCATGCAAGTGACCATCACATTTCCCAACATGGCATAATATAAAGATTTTAACCTATGTGAAAATATGAACGGTGAGAGAGATTGATCAAAATAGCATTGCAATATTATTTGAAAAACTAAGGCATCATGGTAGTCATAGTCATTTCTTTTAAACTGTAAGAACAATTGCAAAATTGTAAGTGAGAAATAACTAGTAAAAATATGCAGTAGAAATTAACAGACTTTTCCAATATGGAACACATATAAGAAATTTGTCCAGATGTGTAGACACAGTTACTTGCACCATACCATACTGGAAGAATGGATGGAGATTGAAACCTGTAATCTTAAATTAAACAGAATACATTCATACAACCATACAGACAAGGGAAAAAGAAATGTGAAACAGAGAGAAAACATCCAATATTGACAAAACATTTTGATAACAGGTTAAAACGAGAAAAACAACAATGATGCTACACATTTACTCTATAAAGCAACACTCAAGAATAAATTCTGAGTTTATATGTATGAAAAAGGTAAAAAACACATTATCAACACCTAAAATAAAAGCATCAAAAATGATATTTAAGTTTAGTGACCCATGCAAAAGTATAACTTACCAGTCTCCCCTCCACCTGGGATTCCTGTCAAGCCTTCAGGATGTAGGATCTGCAAGACCTATAACTGTATGGGGGGGCTAGGGGAACCACCAATAGTGCTCTGGGCCTCCAGGTGATGCTTGAAGGCAAGGGACTGCACTCTTCCCAGCAGGTCATTCCACCTCTTCCTAATTTCCTCCTGTGTGTGCAGGTTGTTTGACAAAGCATTCACGCTGTCAACTATTCTGGACCACATTTGCCTTTTTAATATTTTTTGTATTTTTATTTATAGTTTGTAGTTGTGCTCCAAACAGTTGTGGCTCTATTCTAATAATTTCATCCACCATGTCTGACAAATCTCCATGTGTAAAATGTGGATTTCTCCTACTTGCCATTATTAGGAAATTAAATTAAATGAATTTGAATCCCACAAGTTAAGGAAAAAAACAATTAGACATAAGAACAAGAAACAGAGGGAGCAAAAAAAAACTGAATTCTGAGACAAACATTCTTCTGGAAAATGGTCTGCTGCGGTGGAATGGTAAATGATCTAAAATCGAGGGTTTTGTGTGGTGTGGTAAGCAGGTGAAAACAATTTGTGAAATCACATTAGGTGTGTGATGCTAGCATTCATTTAATAGGCACAGACATTGTACAACGCTGAACATTTCCTGCAACGCAATACTGCTGTCAGGAATCTGCAGCTAAGACAATACCAGCACAACTGTGAAATCTAAATATGCTCAGCGCAATACCGCCACTCTGTGACACCAACAGTGACGGAGTAATGTAGCCAGCAAAGGAGTCTGCTGCTTTGTTAGCAGTCTACCACTTATGTGACTGGAAACAGTCTGTCAACGCGAACAGAGCTTCAGCCAGCAGACATCTGAATAGGACAGGTGAGAATCTGTCAGCTTGATTGAGTACTTGTAATCACCACCAAGGAGGGACAACAGAATGTCCCACCAAGATCTAAATCAGGTCCTAAGTCCCAAAGGTAACATTTCCACCTGTGTTGGGCCTGGTCTCTGCATCTAAATCACACTCCATCATGGTCAGCCTTAACTTACACCTAGGTTCCTGTCAGGCACAACCAGATTACTTTGGTTGGCACGTAATGCTTTTTGGTGATATTTGGAACCATACAGTTTCAAAATTTGTGACTCCAGGTTCCCTCATTGGACTTTTGTTGTTTTGGTGTGTTTTTAGTTATTAAAATGTTCTTTATTTTTGTAAATTGGTTTGGGATTTTTCTTGTGTTGTGTTTTTATCACAGTTTCAGTACAGCATGAATTCTTTACACACTACTCTTAAATTAAGCCTCCCTACTCTGCTGTAGTTACCTGGGGGCTGATGTTTATTTAGTAACTTTAAGGGTTCACCCTGACAAGGAATGTGGTGATTAAATGATGTCAGTTTTCGCCCTCCTCAACTAATACCCCGATTTCTTACAGGCATGTTTTGCTTATTGCCTCTCTCACCTTCATGTCCAACATATGTTCCCTGGCACCCTCTTCCCATGAAGTTCAAATATATTCTTGAAGCATCTTTTCCATGTCTTGGCAGCATTTCATGCTTCTATCCAATGAACAAGTATGCCTTTCTTTTATCGGAAGGAGTCTTTAAAGGGAGGCAGCTATCTCATGGAGAATGACCCCCATTGTTAGAATACCTTCTCACACAGTAGACTGCTGTTAGTAAAACTGATTCTCCCAATAAACAGCCTTTCAGAATGCCAGCCCCTCCACATGAATGGCTACCTGCCATGGTCAACAGTTTGTCCAAAACAGAGAGGGGATCTGCCTAGGAGGTTGTAGGAGGGACACCTGCGCCCCACTAGGGGAGTACTCTTGTTTTGAAGGTTGAGAGAAGACTAGAGATGCACCTTCATTGTAGAAGTGTGTAAGGGCTTGCACAGGGGTACCTGTTAACTCAAGGCTGTGCGCAGGTGGATGTTGCTTAGCAGAACAAGCATTGGTGGCCACTTTGCCAATGGTTGCTAATGATTCTCGAAGTGATTTAGGAAGAACACTACTGTATAGCATTGAAGTGGCTTTTATGAAGTTGTTCTATGGGGGTAACAATGTCCTCTTCCTTGTACAGTTCCTCCTCTTCCTTGACCAGCTTCAGCTTCTCCTCCTCCTCCTCTTGTAAAGCAGTGCTGGCTGCTAACATTGTTGCTTGAAGGATTGTATTCTCTCTTAAGATTGTTTGCTCTCCTCTATTTCTAGATGGTTTAGCATCATTCTCCATGCAATGTCCCCAATAACAATGAAGAAAAATATGCCACCAGTGGAAGTAGATGGAGCCCAGGCTTCTGTCTAAATTTCAACATATTGCTTTAAGAAACATTGTTCTGCAAATCCAAAACAAATTGAATACCATATGAACATTAAGAAACGTATGAAAATAATAGTGGATCCATGTCTGGATGCTTTATATTTTAACAATGTGAACTCAACAGCTTCAGCCACAGAGATCTGATTTCTGGAGATCCCCTAACGGGGCAGCTGCTACACTTATGTTAATGTATTTGGTGTTGCCAAAGTATCACCAAATCCATCAACTATAAAGGTAAAAATGATGTTTAATGAATATTGTCAATTCATAAAAATCATCATGACCACAAAAGCTGACACATTAGAGATTCATATAAGAAAGTAAAAAACAGACTCCATTGAAAATACTTTTAACATGTGATATATAAATACATATACATAAATGAGTTATTGAAAAGATAATAAGGAGATGCAGAACAAGCTATGATTAGAGGTGCTTAGACTTCCCCAACGGATGGATGGTAAAGGAACTAATTGCTGCTGCCAGGATGTACTCTGAGGCCTCTGTTTTAATGTTTACAAGGTGGACATTAGGGGGCTCTTGTATGACTGAAGCTGACAGAAGATAGAGAGAGAGTCAGACACAGGGGAATAATCCATACTAAGGGCCTGATTTAGAGTTTTGTGGAGGTACCTACTCTGTCACAAACGTGACAGATATCCTGTCTGATGTATTATGATTCCATTATGTACTAAGGACACTGTAATATGGAGAGCGGGATATTTGTCACTTTGTGACAGAGTAACCCATCTGTCAAACTCTAAATTAGGCCCTAATCCATAAAAAAGTTGCTATTTTTATGATTTCAATGCTCATTTCAAGAACCACAAGGATTGCTCACTTGCAAGGCCTAATAGATATCCTATGGGGCTGCCCTTACATTGCAAGTTTAAGGGCAATTTTATAACACAATATATAATTGGTCAAACAATAGCATTACGTATTAAGCATGGTACCAAAAAGGATGTATGATAAAAGACTGCTTTATGGTGCCAGCCATTGTTTTGGTGCACTACTACGAGCAGCGGTTGATGTGGTGACAAGTAGTAGATAGGACAACAACATAAGGACTTAAAAAGGTAAAAATTAAATTATGAGTATCTAATAGTGTAACAATATAAATATCAAGGTTACATTTGTGAAGAATCAAAATCAGTCCAAAACAAATGATTAAATATAGCTTCATATAGTGTGTCCTCTATAGTATAGAGTATATACAGTATATATACTATGGCCCATATTTATACTTTTTGACGCGAAACTGCGCTAACGCAGTTTTGCGTCAAAAAAATTAGCGCAGGCTAACGCCATTCTGAAGCACCATGCGGGTGCCGTATGTATTGAATGACGTTAGCTGGCGTTAGCCGCCGGCGCCGTCTGGTGTGCGTTAAAAAAAACGACGTACACCAGGCAGCGCCAGCGTAGGGGGATGTGGGGCTTGGGCGTCAAGAAATGGGGCAAGTCAGGTTGAGGCAATTTTTTCGCCTCAACCCGATTTGCGCCATTTTTTTTCACTCCCAACCCCCATAGAAATGACTCCTGTCTTAGCAAAGACAGGAGTCATGCCACCTTGCCCAATGGCCATGCCCAGGAGACTTATGTCCCCTGGGCATGGTCATTGGGCATAGTGGCATGTAGGGGGGCACAAATCAGGCCCCCCTATGCCACAAAAAAAATTAAAAATAAACACTTACCTGAACTTACCTAAATGTCCCTGGGATGGGTCCCTCCAGCCTTGGGTGTCCTCCTGGGGTGGTCAAGGGTGACAGGGAGTGTCCCTGGGGGCATGGGAGGGCACCTCTGGGCTCCTTCAGAGCCCACAGGTCCCTTAACGCCTGCCTTTTGCAGGCACTAAAAAACGGCGCAAAAGCGGCCGTACGTCATTTTTTTTGACCCGCCCACTCCCGGGCGTGATTTTTGTCCGGGAGTATAAATCTGACGCACATGCCTCGGAGTCGATATTTTAGATGGGAACGCCTACCTTGCATATAATTAACGCAAAGTAGGTGTCCACGCTAAAAAATGACGCTAACTCCATGGACTTTGGCGCTAGACGCATCTAACGCCAAAGTATAAATATGGAGTTAGTTTTGCGTCGAAATTGCGTAAAAAAAAAGACGCAATTCCAGCGCAAACGGAGTATAAATATGCCCCTATATATAGTATAGTCCTCTATAGTGTGTTAATCAGTTTGCCCACATAGACATACCTGGGTATGTGGGTCAGTCGCATTGCAAGACCTGCCCTGTGAGTTTCCCTGCTGTAGTTGCAATGACCCTTGTCCCAGCTGAAGAAAACATTATACCAAAAATAGTTGTATGAAAAGAGTTTAAAAAGGAGTAATTATACAACATGTAGGAATTTATAGCGTTTAGGGTAGAGTGTGTTTTTGAGAAGTATATATGTGTGCCTAGTAATGAAGGTATGAGTGAAGGACAGATATGTGTGAGGAACTGTATGTTTGTTTTCAGAGAAAGAGAGTGGTGGGTTTGAAATCTTACCTGGTAAATCATCTGTGTTGCCAGAAAAAGGCAGACCATGTAGCAGGTGGAGAAACATTTAGGGCATCATTTACGAGGCCCATGGCGCAGGACAGCACAGCAAGTGCCTTACGCCCCTCTCTGTGCCACCGGGAAAGGGCAGAATGCAGCACACATAGTAAGAGGAAAAACAGGGAGAAACAAAGATATTTCTCACTGTTGCGTCACTCTTACGCGACGCCGAGGTGGCATAGGAATCTGATGCAGTCCCAGACTTGTAAATCTGGGAATGCATCAGATTCCTTTGTTTCATGGGTGTTGCGTGGGAAAGGGTCCATATATACAAGACCATGAAAAGCCACGCAAAGTGGCTTTGCATGACATTGTAAAAATGGACAGGCACACTGCACCACTAGAGCGTAAAAAAAAAGAATGACGCTCTGGTGGCACAGTGTGCAGGTGAGACAGAGCTGGAATCCATGTGAGCATCCACCAACAACTTCAGACGACTGAACTCTGAAGAACTTCTTTGCCTGCCTCCTCTCATCTTGTCAATTATTTTCAATATCCACAATGGTGTGTGCCCCCGCTGCCAGTGCATTAACAGACTCTGTAAGCTCCTGCCATCAGGGTATCTTCTGTGTTACACTGAGAGTGAGATAATTCAGTCCCTGTAGTTATTTGTAGTGTTTAACCACACATTTGACTACAAGACCTGCCTCTTCCTCAGTGAAATGTAGCTTCCTCTTCAGACATGTGGCATGTCTACTTCAGGTTAAATGTGACTGCAGGTTCTGAAAGTTGAAAAAGTAAAAAGCAGAATCTATTGTGTGGGCCGTATTAACTTTATTGGACCGTGTGATGCAGGCTTGAGAGAACATGCAATACTGTTGTAAAATTACTTATATTAAGTCATTCCACCCATTAAACTGAAGGAGTGGAGTCATGTAAGGACTTCATTTTATAGTACATTTACACTTGGAAATGGTGACTAGCCAAAAGTAGCACATTCAGTATAAAATGCAAGAGTGTAGATTTACATGGAAGCTGTATAACTATAAAAGACAGCGGGCCTGATTTAGATCTCAGTAGAGGGAATACTCTGTCACAAATATGACAGATAGCCCATCTGCCCTGTTATGTTTTTGGTAGGATATAAAGGGATTGTAATACAGCAGAGGAGATATCCCTTACTTTGTAACAGAGTATTCTTCTCCACCAAGATCTAAATCAGCCCAAGAGTCTTTGGAGAGTAGTAGCTGTATCAGAATAAAAATTCAAGGTTAAAATCCTGTTATTTAATTGTTCTAGATTCCAAGGGCTGAACAGCAGCAAACTAAAACGTGTATAACTATAAACAGACACAGCATAACTCTTTTAGTATAAACAATGAACACAGCCTGAAAAACATATACTAGCCATCTGTCCATAAACATTAGTTTTTACAAGAGCAGTGAGGTTGCTATTTGTCTATGGACTTCTCACTTGCGTGAGCAATCTCACAAGCCGTACTCACTCTTTATTGTAAGGGCATAGACATGAGTCTGAAAAAATCAATCACTGTGGAAAACCACGACTAATGGCTTGCTTGACGAGCAACTGAATTATGAGAGAAAAACCAATACAGCAATGTACTTCGGAAAGCAGCACTATAGATTCAGTCCAACGGCGTGATTGGCTGCAGAATGCTCTCACAAATGATCCACTTACCCACTAAGCACTTCAACACTGTGGGCCTTATTTATACTTTTTGGTGCAAAACTGCACTAAGGCAGTTTTGCCCCAAAAAGTTTTGCACCGGCTTGCACCATTTTTTAGCACCAGCTGGGCACCATATTTATGGAATGGTGCAAGCCGGTGCAAAGGGTAGGCAAGATTAACAAAAAATGACGTTAGGCAGTTTTGAGTCAAAATAAATTATTCTGACCAGATTAGCATCATTTTTTTACGCTAAAGGGCATATTTATACTCTGTTTGCACTGAATTAGCGTCAAGGTTTTTTTACTCTAATTCAGTGCAAAACTAACTCCATATTTATACTTTGGTGCTAGACCCGTCTAGCACCAAATTTATGGAGTTAAAGTCATTTTTTGGAAGTGGAAACCTACCTTGCCTTAATGAGATGCAAGGTAGGCGTTCCCGTGCAAAAAAATGACTCTATGGCCTTAACACCATATTTATACTCCCATGTAAAAATGGTGCAAGGGAGGGAGGAGGGGTCAAAAAATGGAGCAAAGCTTGCTTTGCCCCATTTTTTAAGACCTGGGTCAGGGCAGGCGTTAGAGGACCAGTGGCCCTATTTCCATGATGGAACACCATGGAATAAGCCCAGAGGTGCCCTCCCTAGGCCCCAGGGGCACCCCCACCCACACTAGAGGGACTGCGAGGATGGGGGACCCCATCCCAGGTAAGTACAGGTAAGTGCATTTTATTTTTGAAAGTGCCATAGGGGGCCCTGAAATGGGCCCCCATACATGGCACAGGGTGCAATGGCCATGCCCAGGGGACCCCTGTCCTCTGTGCTCGCCACTGGGGTGGTGGGCATGACTCCTGCCTTTTCTAAGGCAGGAGTCATGTAGCATGGTAGGTTTAGCACCATAAAATGACGCTAATCTGGTTAGAGTCATTTTTTTTTACTCTAACCTGCCTAAAGCCATTTTTGGTGCTAAACCCTTTTCTTCTATACTGCCAGCCCCACCCAACTAAAGTCATTTTTTAAAACTCTAGCCTACCCTTTGCACCGGCTTGCACCATTCCATAAATATGGTGCCCGGCTGGTGCACAGAAATGGTGCAAGCCGGTGCTAAACTTTTTGGTGCAAAACTGAGTTAGTGCAGTTTTGCAGCAAAAAGTAGAAATAAGGGCCAATATTTTGTACGTTTGCGCCACTTTTGTGTCATAAAATGACATTAATGCGGTGCAAAAAAAGTTTAAATTAGGGCCTTGGTGCTAGATGGGTCTAGCACCAAAGTATAAATATGGAGTTAGTTTTGCACCGAATTAGAGTAAAAAAAAAATGACACTAATTCGGTGCAAACAGAGTATAAATATGCCGCAGAGTATAAATATGCCCCTAAGTATGGCGTTAAGGCCATAGAGTCATTTTTTGCATGGGAACGCCTACCTTGCATCTCATTAAGGCAAAGTAGGTCTCCACTTTCAAAAAATGACTTTAACTCCATAAATCTGGTGCTAGAGGGGTCTAGCACCAAAGTATAAATATGGAGTTAGTTTTGCACCGAATTAGAGTTAAAAAAAATGACACTAATTCGGTGCAAACAGAGTATAAATATGCCCCTGTGTTAGATACGGAGAGCAAGATGGCAATGTAAATCTAAAAGCACAAATAAGATTGACGAAAAACAAATGCCTGATTTTGAAACTTACATATTTCATTTTTAGAGTACCCCTGATAAGGATGGGATCAATGTGCTGTAAAGGCGCTATTTTTGTGGTTATCCTATGCGCCATTTCAGAACCTCTTTTTACTGCAGAAGGTGGTGAATAGATTACGCGAATAAATACATCAATAATAATAGTTGCACTATTGTGTGGAATAATAGAATTCTCGTAAATTATGATGGATCTCTACATATTTTCACAAAACAAAAGTTTAAGAAAACAAATTAACATATTTTACAAGTTATCGATTAACAAACTACAGTCTGTTCCTAGCATAAACAATCGTTACTTCTGGGAATTTGTTACAATGGTCACAAGACGTTTGACACCACATCAGCAATGATTTATCTCACCACCAGTCTAGGTTTCCAATATAATATATATTGTAGCGAATATTCATATCAGCACGTTTTTGTTGCTAAGAAAACACAATTTTCTCTTAACGCATAATCTACGAAAGGTAGTGGAGGGAGGAAGGAAATAATCTGTCAGCCTGCCCTCTGTGTCAACTGCCCTGATTCCATTTGGGGTATCCAGGACAAGTATTATGGACATGTATATTGATGATTATTTGTATGTTTTATCATGAAATATTGCAGGCATAGGCAGTAAAATGGAGGAGGAGAACTGGCTGAAAATGTATTGTGCAATATAACATATGCTGTTTCCAAGAATCTCGGGCCCTTGAGGGAATCAGTGTACATGGGTTCCTTGATTACAATATTCAGGTCAGATGCCTCCGAAAGGGTCGCCTTTAGGGAGGGCTTACTATATGGGTGTTGTGTAAGCTGAAATGCAGGATTGAGTAATAGGGTGTAGCTATACTGTCCCCTAGTATACAACATGAGAGAATTTGGCTTATGGGTCATGAAGGAGATGTGGTTGACACTGTGAATGTTTACATATCAGCGGGGTGTTCCCCCGAGGAGCAGGCAATCTGGGGGAATTTTGGCCCGTATTTATACTTTTTTTAGCGCCGCATTTGCGCCGCTTTTTGACGCAAAACGGCGCAAACCTACAAAATACAATGGTATTTTGCAAGTTTGCGCCGTTTTTGCGTAAAAAAACGACGCAAATGCGGCGCTAAAAAAGTATAAATACGGGCCTTTATTTCTTACATTGATGGCATTGGGGAGGATGAGGTTATCTACAAGCAAAGGGAAGTATACACTTTTGACCTGTGGAGATTTTCAACACAAACCATTCAAAGCTATTATTAATAATGAGGTCTAAATGGAAGACAGTAGTTGAGCTATCCCTGAGTCAGATTTCAGTGACTTTGGGGCATATTTATACTCCGTTTGCGCCGGAATTGCGTCGTTTTTTTTTACGCAATTCCGACGCAAAACTAACTCCATATTTATACTTTGGCGTTAGACGCGTCTAGCGCCAAAGTCCATGGAGTTTGCGTCATTTTTTAGCGTGGACACCTACTTTGCGTTAATGAGATGCAAGGTAGGCGTTCCCATCTAAAAAATCGACTCCAAGGCATGTGCGTCGTATTTATACTCCCGGGTCAAAAAAAATGACGTACGGCCGCTTTTGTGCAGTTTTTTAGCGCCTGCAAAAGGCAGGCGTTAAGGGACCTGTGGGCTCTGAAGGAGCCCAGAGGTGCCCTCCCATGCCCCCAGGGACACCCCCTGTCACCCTTGCCCACCCCAGGAGGACACCCAAGGCTGGAGGGACCCATCCCAGGGACATTAAGGTAAGTTCAGGTAAGTGTTTTTTATTTTTATTTTTTGTGGCATAGGGGGGCCTGATTTGTGCCCCCCTATATGCCACTATGCCCAATGACCATGCCCAGGGGACAGAAGTCCCCTGGGCATGGCCATTGGGCAAGGGGGCATGACTCCTGTCTTTGCTAAGACAGGAGTCATTTCTATGAGGGTTGGGAGTAAAAAAAAATGGCTCAAATCGGGTTGAGGCGAAAAATTTGCCTCAACCTGACTTGCCCCATTTCTTGACGCCCAAGCCCCATATCCCCCTACGCCGGCGCTGCCTGGTGTACGTCGTTTTTTTTCACGCACACCAGGCAGCGCCGGCGGCTAATGCCGGCTAACGTCATTGAATAAATACGGCGCCCGCATGGCGCTTCAGAATGGCGTTAGCCGGCGCAAATTCTTTTGACGCAAAACTGCGTTAGCGCAGTTTTGCGTCAAAAAGTATAAATATGGCCCTTTAAATCTACCAAGAAGGACAGCGACTTATCTGAGATTCGGATAAATTATGCTATGTTTTAGTAATGGCCATACCTCCTAATAATGGGAGAAGTTTGTCATTAATCGATTTTATCCTAGTTAATATAGAGGGATGGGCCCAAGTGCATGATGTCTGTCCTCAGGAGAGTGGAGAGTGACCACAATCCTGTGGTACTCTGCCTGAAAACTTGCCTGTCGGGGGTAACTGTTACAAACAACTTAAGGGAGAGGAGCTTCAGACTTGATTGTCCCGTCTAATAGCAGAAAGAGAATACGGTGGAGTAGTGAAAAATTCTCACAGGGACTCCCTTTCTTTGAGTGTATAATGATCAAGTATGGATCTGTTATCTTGACCTGCCCCCTCTGATGATAATAGTGTAATTGTAACAGCCTATAATAAGATGGGTAAGGAGCTGAAATATTTATAGTTTAGGCTCATTAGTACCAATCCAGTCAGGCTGATTGGTGGGAAACAGGTCTCAAAGGCAAACTGGTACGACGACAAATGGAGTTGTTTCATCTGCCCTAGTAGAGTGACACCTCAGTCCAAATAGAGAATCATTATTTCAAGAGTTTAGGGTTAAGTACAGATGCCTTTTGAGAACCAAGAAATTGCTGCAATCATTGGCACTCCTAGAGGAATTGAAATAGGTCTCATTTTAAAAAACTCCAAATCAGTCTGGGAACTAGTATCTCGGGAAAGGGGTCAGAAAACACCAACAACATATATTGGGACTTCTGTATGGATCAGTTACTTTAGTGCATTATAAAGTATTACCTACATTGTCCCAGGGCAAATTCAAGACAGTGGTTGTACTGAGGTTTGTGCAATGAATTTTCTAGCACTTGAGGTGGAAAGGGCTCTCTCTGATATGAAGAAAGATAAGGCCCCAGGCCAAAATCTGGTACCTAACGATATATGTCATGAGGAACCCCCCATGTAGGCCAAGATTCTCACCAAAGTGTTCAACGCAGTGCTTACTGGGAATGCTGTGCCCACTTCATAGTGTTCAGCTATTTTCACACTGATCCGTAAGAAGGGCGATCAAGCTAGCCCATCTATCTCCCGATCTCTCTTTTGGATGGCATAGGAAAAATCTTAGGGAAAGTTTTGCTTGATCGCCTCCAGGGGTGGATTGACGCCCATAGGTTGATAAAACGATCTGAGGAATATTGTTTTGAGAAGCCATTGACCATTAATGGAAGTAAAACAAAGTGTATGGTCTTGAGGCCTTCTCCCAGCTTAAAGTGGAAGACTTTGGTTGAAGGTGCACCCCTGGAAAATGTTAAGCAGTTTGAATATTTACGAATTGGATTTTCGGAGAATCTGTGTTGGGGCCACCATACACAAAAGGCAGCATTATATTGAAGCAAATAGCAGGTGCAGTCTTTAAAGTTTAGGCATACGGCTGAAGCTAGAATCATTATTCTCATCTTGCAAATATTTAAGCAGAAGACAATGGCAGCTGCACTGTATGGGATAGAGCTATGGGGGTACACGAATATTCAAACGCTGCAAGTAGCCAAAAATATTTTTTTAAGAGCCTTCCTTGGGCTCAGAACTGGCACCCATCTAGTGGCGCCCTAAGCAGAGCTAAAGCAATATCAAAAATTTTAGCCCTCAGGCCAATTATTTACTAGGTTAGCTTAGTAAGAAACCCTCAGGCAGCAGTTTATCTGGATACCGTAAAAGAAGTTACGGCCAGTGGGATCAGCCGGGGCTACACATGTTCGTCCCTAGTACAAAATGTTTTAAACAAGCTTTAGATGGTGCCCCAGTGGGAAGCCCCGGGCAGTGTCAGGCAGGAAACCGCAGATTAGATCATAAACAAATATTACGAACAGGTGCAGTTAAAAAAAATGCCTGGTGCTGAAGCCAGTTTCCTTTTCGAGCAATTTTTTTAGTAACACCTATGGCCCCTTCTGCTCTGACTACCTGCACATGCAGTATCCAGGAGTGAAGCGAACATTGTACATAGGGCCATATTTATACTTTTTGACGCACAACTGCGCCAACGCAGTTGTGCGTCAAAAAATCTAACACCGGCTAACGCCATTCTGAAGCGCCATGCGGGCGCCATATTTATTCAATGACGTTAGCCGGCGTTAGCCGGCGGCGCTGCCTGGTGTGCGTCAAAAAAAATTACGTACACCAGGCAGCGCCGGCGTAGGGGAATATGGAGCTTGGGCGCCAAAAAATGGGGCAAGTCAGGCTGAGGCAAAATTATCGCCTCAACCCGATTTGCGCAATTTTTTTCGACTCCCAACCCCCATTGAAATGACTCCTGTCTTAGGAAAGACAGGAGTCATGCCCCCTTTCCCAATGGCCATGCCCAGGGGACTTCTGTCCCATGGGCATGGTCATTGGGCATAGTGGCATGTAGGGGGGCACAAATCAGGCCCCCCTATGCCACAAAAAAAAATAATTAATACTTACCTGAACTTACCTTATGTTCCCTGGGATGGGTCCCTCAATCCTTAGGCGTCCTCCTGGGGTGGGCAAGGGTGACAGGGGGTGTCCCTGGGGGCATGGGAGGGCACCTCTGGGCTCCTTCCGAGCCCACAGGTCCCTTAACGCCTGCCCTGACCAGGCGCAAAAAAACAACGCAAAAGCGGCTGGACGTCATTTTTTTTACACTCCCACTCCCGGGCGTCATTTTTGCCCGGGAGTGTAAATACGGCGCACATGCCTCAGAGTCACTTTTTTAGACGGGAACGCCTACCTTGCATATCATTAACACAAAGTAGGTGTCCACGCCAAAAAATGACACAAACTCCATGGACTTTGGCGCTAGACGCATCTAACGCCAAAGTATAAATATGGAGTTAGTTTTGCGTCGGAATTGCGTTAAAAAAAACGACGCAATTCCGGCGCAAACAGAGTATAAATATGCCCCATAGAATTTTGGCTACGTATTTTACTGATCTTGGACTATCTTATCCAAGCTCACATGCTTGATGCTAGATTTGACCAATGTGATTGCAATTTAGGAGGGTCAGACAACTTAGACCTTTATATTTTGTTTTGCAACAAATATGATTTGCACCACGGCGATGCCCTTTCCGCATTTTAAATACTTGAGGGTTAAACGTGTTAAGCCAGCAATGGGGCTGTGCATCAAATCAGATGACACATATGTGGTAAATTCTGCAGTCATTGCTATGTGTTACGTGGCCTTGCCAGAGACAGCTGCCTACAGTGTTAGCAATTAGCTTACCTAGCTACTTTTTGCAGATTGCATGTATTTCAGATTGTCTATATGCTGCTAACTCCTGCTTTAATCTAAATCCCCATTACCTTCTTGTACTTGCACTTTTTATACTAGGTGTGTTGCAGACTGTCTAATCCAGGAAGGAATACAGCACCTAAATGTTTTCGTATTATTGAACTGCTGGTGATGTACATGTTTTCTGATGTAAGAGTATGATCAGATTGTATATCTTTATTACCTTCTTGGTACTGTATTTTTACATATTTAATGAATGATTCTAATTAGGTTGGGAATGTAGTGTTTTAACTATATTCCACAACTTAGCAATTTGTTTTGCATATATTATATTCGTTGTCGGTTTTAGCATGATCGGTGTTTTAAATTGTTGGCTTAAAGAATTGTATGGCTGACAGTTGAAACAATAAATAAAAAAAATGAAATTGAACTAAAGAAGCAAGCATTTGGAGTAGTAGTCAAAATACCATATTTTGCCTTTTTGTCATTGGCACTAGATCAGTGAAAACATTGTAAAGACACTACTTTAATTCGGTAAAGAAACCTACAGTTCCCACGTTGGACAATAATGTTAACGTTTCCTTTTAATATTTTCTAAGAAAACTTTGTAAGTATCTGCTGTGAGAAGTCAATGCTCCAGAGAACAGTATCTTGTTCTGATTACCTAATGGCAAAGTGAAAATAGAACAATGTACCTGCTTTCTAAACTTCTGAAAAAGCTAAACAGCACTGCATATGCAATAGCATCTTTCCTTATTGTTAGTGTTGTTGCACTGTATGATGTGAGGTACATTTAGAATCTGCAAGCACACATAATGGAATTGCTTGAAACATGGGGGGTCATTACAAAATTGGCGGTAAAAGGTGCTTACCGCCGTGCAGAAGACTGCCAATACACCGCCGCGGCCGCCGAATTCCGCCACAGCTATTATGACACACATCTCGGAATCCGCCGAAATTCAGACACCCACACAACACCGCCACACCAAAGGTCAGTGATAAACTGGCGAAAACAAAACCTCCACATCAACGCCAACAGAAACACGCCCATGCTATTACGACCCACGAATCCACGTGGCGGTCTTTCAACGCGGTATTACATTGGCGATACACACCGCCGCGCTCAAAATACACACACATCTCCAAAACACCGCCACATTGGACAATTCCAAATACACACACCTGATACACATACAAATATCACTCCCACACAATCAATACTATATAAAACACACACCCACATCACCCACAAACCCCTACGACCACAATTTCGAGACGAAGGCCAGAAAGACTGCCCAGCCAAGACAACACCACAATACAGAGGCACACAACACCATCACCCAACCCACATCCACGCACAAAATACCACACACCACTACACATCACCACACACATCAACACTCAGACCGCCCCACACATCACACACACAACCCATGTCACGCCAAAGACACCTCCGCTTCTCCGAGGAGGAGCTCCGGGTCATGGTGGAGGAAATCATCCGGGTAGAGCCACAGCTATTTGGCTCACAGGTACAGCACACATCAATAGCCAGGAAGATGGAGCTATGGCGAAGAATCGTGGACAGGGTCAACGCAGTGGGACAGCACCCAAGAAATAGGGATGACATCAGGAAGAGGTGGAACGACCTACGGGGAAAGGTGCGTTCAACGGTCTCCAGGCACAACATCGTGGTTCAGCGGACTGCCGGCGGACCCCCACCTCCTCCCCCACAACTAACAACATGGGAGGAGCAAGTCTTGACCATCATGCATCCTGAGGGCCTCGCAGGAGTCGGTGGAGGATGGGACACTGGTAAGTCAAATCTTAACTATCATATCCCCCACCCTACCTGCATGCTATCACACACCCCCACCCTCACCCCCTCCCCTATCACCCCAAATCCTCACTAATGTACTAATAACACAAACCACACATCCCAACACCAAGCCCTGCATGACAGAACTAAGCATGGACACCCATCACTAAAGCATGCCCACTGCACACACCCATACAACCCCCTAAACCACCATCACACAAGCTCCCACACAGGAATGCTTGCACTGGGGTACACGCTCACCCACCCATTGCACACCATGACACACACACATGCAATAATCATTCTCTTATGCCCCTGCAGGAACCCGAAGGACCGTCACCACACCAGAGGGTCCAGACAACACCACTCCACCCCCAGAAGAGGCCCACAGTGACAATAGCAGCTCTGGCCTACTGTATCCTGATGACCAGCCCGTACCATCGTAGGCCTCGGGACAGTCTGTTCCCTTTGCACAGGCACAGCCCAACACCGACCTTCCACCCTCTGGTAACACCAGCACAGCACACACCCAGCGGGCCCAAACCTCCGTACCCAGGACAGGTCAATCAGCGGTGTGTCCACCACTACGGGGAACCCAGGAGAACCCACCACCCCAACAACAACAGGGACCTGGGGGCAGTGGTATTGGGCACACGGTCCAGGGGACGGAGGCACAGGAACACAGGGGAACTGGGAGGGCTGCTGTGGACAGGGGGCGGACAAGCCAAAGGAACCCACTCTCCACGAGGCCCTATCCTCCATCATGGGAGCATACCACCACTCCCAGGAGACGATGGCGACGGTCCTGGACAAGTTGCACGAGACCCAGCGCCTGCAGGAGGAACAGTATTTGGGGTTCAGGGAGGAGCTCAGGACCATCAGCTCCGCCTTAGGCACCATCGTAGGGGTGCTGAAGGAGATACTTAACACCAGGAGGGACACCGTGGCACTCCAAGGGGCCCCTGACACTAGCCAGGACGATTAACTGCCCACCACCTCCGCTGGCGCTAGTGGACAGGACGCCCCGCCACAGGACCACCACACCAGCACCCCACCCCCTGCAGAAGGACAACCACCATGCAAGCGGTCCCTGAGATCCAGGAACAGGACAGAGCAAGATGGCAAGACCCCACCAGGAAATGAGACCACCCTGTTTGTCCTCCCACTGTCCCACCTTGTTACCCTGTCCATACTTAAACTGCCCCAGCTCCACTTCCTATGCCCAGATGGGCAATGCACCTGTGAAACTAATAGACTGGACTCTGTCATGGACATTCCTCCACCATCACCCATCACCATTTTACCACCCCCACCAATAATTAGCACTTCAATAAACACCCTTGAAACACAAAACAATCTGGAGTCAGTCTGTGATTTAGTAAATATGTATTATCAATGACTGTGTCATAATGTGTTTCCTATTGTAAAGCTAACATACCTATGTGACACATCACAAGTCCTTGAAGGATGCAAGCAGATGACACGTTGGTAACCACACCTGTGAAACAGTAATCGAAAGGTACAACTCAGTTACCAAATAGTGGTTGAAATCGACAGACAGGATAGAGGTTGACCTGTGAAAGTTAATGTAATGTTAAACATGAAAATGTTCTCACCTGTGTGTCACTGGAAATATTGCTGTATGACTGACTCCCTGTTGACGTTGTCTTCTTCCTCGGCTTCCTCCTCATCACAGTCCACAGGCTCGACAGGCTCCACAGCTGTTACAACACCGTCATCTGGATCATCCTCCTGCAGAAAAGGCACCTGGCGTCGCAAAGCCAAATTATGAAGCATGGAGCAGGCGATGATGATCTGGCACACCTTCTTCGGTGAGTAGAATAGGGAACCACCTGTCATATGGAGGCACCTGAACCTGGCCTTAAGGAGGCCGAAGGTCCACTCGATCACTCTCCTAGTCCGCCCATGGGCCTCATTGTAGCATTCCTCTGCCCTGGTCCTGGGATTCCTCACTGGGGTCAATAGCCAGGAAAGGTTGGGGTAACCAGAGTCCCTCAATAGCCATACACGGTGCCTCTGGAGTTGACCCATCATATCAGGGATGCTGCTATTCCACAGGATGTAGGCGTCATGCACAGAGCTAGGGAACATAGCATTTACCTGCGAGATGTACTGGTCTGCCAAACAGACCATCTGAACATTCATAGAATGATAACTCTTCCTGTTCCTGTACACCTGTTCACTCCTGTGGGGGGGGACCAGAGCTACATGGGTCCCATCAATAGCACCTATGACGTTGGGGATATGTCCAAGGGCATAGAAATCACCCTTCACTGTAGGCAAATCTGCCACCTCAGGGAAAATGATGTATCTCCGTACGTGTTTCAGTAGGGCAGCCAACACTCTGGACAGAACGTTGGAAAACATAGGCTGGGACATCCCTGATGCCATGGCCACTGTTGTCTGAAAAGACCCACTTGCAAGGAAATGGAGCACTGACAGCACCTGCACGTCAGGGGGGATTCCAGTCGGATGGCGGATTGGTGACATCAGGTCTGGCTCCAACTGGGTACATAGTTCCTGGATTGTGGCACAATGAAACCGGTAAGTGACAATGACATGTCGCTCTTCCATTGTCAACAGGTCCACCAGCGGTCGGTACACCAGAGGATTCCGCCATCTTCTCACATGTCCCAGCTGACGGTGCCTACGAAGGACAACAGCGACGAATCAGTCATTATTCCTCCAGGTATGTACCCACAGTTACACACAAGACTACACCATCCACAAATCCCTTCCTGTATGTGTGTTGAGTGTAGGCCTAGCTATGTGTGACGCAGAGGTAAATCAAGCCATGTGGGCCCCTGAAATGGCGGCTGCCTGACCTCTAAACTGGGACAATGGGATTGTGGGGTGACTGCGCTGGTGTTGCACACCGCCGCAGTAGGCGGTCGTAGACCGCGGCGCTATGCTGCATTGGTTAACATTGGACCCTATGGGTCCCAGGAGCCAATGAACAGGTGCGCCGGCGGTGATGATGCGCACCGCCGCGGACGTCACCGCCGCGGATGTGACTGCCATTTTCTATCTGTTCAATCACTAGATACCTGACCTTCGACAGGAGAGGACCTATACTGCTAGTGCTGCTGTGACCTCGGTCTGGAAGCGACGATGGCTGCTGCGTCTGGGGAAAGGGCCCCTGCCTTCACTGCACAGGAGTTGGAGAAACTGGTAGACGGGGTCCTCCCCCAGTACACGCTACTCTACGGTCCTTCAGACCAACAGGTTAGTACACAGGGAGAACGTTGTATGGGCTAGGCCTGGGTGAAGAGGGCTGGTTGGATGAGGGAAGGGTGCAGAGTTCATAGAACATTAATGCATGGGAATGAATGGGCCACATGGCCAGAGTAGGGAGAGGGCCCCTCACATCGACGCTGCAGTTGGTAATGACTGTTCCTCTTTCCTTGTGCATGTCATGTAGGTCAGCGCCCACCAGAAGAGGGACATTTGGCGTGCAATCGCCAAGGAGGTCCGGACCCTGGGGTCCCACCAGAGACAGGGCACCCACTGGCGGAAAAGATGGGAGGACATTCGCTGCTGCAGCAAGAAGATGGCGGAGGCTCAGCTGGGGATGGCCTCCCAACGTGAGAGGGGTGCCCGTCGCACCATGACCCCCCTGATGCTCCGGATCCTGGTGGTGGCCTACCCGGAGTTGGATGGGTGCTTGAGGGCATCACAGCAGACACAAGGGGGTGAGTACTCTCTCATTCTGTGGACTTTGCGTGCAGTGGAGGGGTCTGGGTGGGGAAGGAGGCCTGTGGGTGTACTTAGGCTAGGGCGAGTTCCGTAGGCTAGGCCCCTCCGTAATACAGGCCATGTGGCACCCTACCCCACCTCAGCAGAGTGCCAAGTACAGGTATAGTTGCCCCTGTGGCATCCATGTGTGCAGATGTCCACCATAGCCATGTAGGCCATATCCCAGATATTGCATGTGCAGAGGGCAGGAGCACGGCATACTGCAGGGGGCTGCTGTGTCTGTCTTGTCCGCCAACTGTAGCGGTATGCCATGCACTAAAACTCTCTTTCTTCTGTCTCCCCCCTTTCTCTGCTCTCCCTGTCCTTTTGTACATCAGCATCATCAGACTGAGGTACAGTGGCACCGGAGCACGAGGGAGCTGCATCCCACATGGCCATGGATGGCCACACCACGGACTCAGAATGCACCAGTGGGACGGAGGGCGAGAGGAGCTTCACGTCGGCCACCGGATCACCAAGCAGCGACACAGACTCGTTCGCCGATGGGGGCTCACTTGTGGTGGCGGCACCATCTGTGCGCCCCACTTCTACAGGTACAGCCACCACCTCCCCTACCAGCACCGCCCTCCCAGCAGCCCCTCAGCGTTCGCCCCATGCCCGCTCACCCAGGAGGGTGGGCATCACCTTCGCCCCAGGCACAACAGCCACTGCCCCAGTCACCCCAGCTGCCCTCAGTGAGGATCCCATTGACCTCCTCAGGTCACTTACTGTTGGGCAGTCTACTATTGTGAATACCATCCAGGGTGTAGAACGAGAGTTGCAACACGGTAATGCATTCCTGGAGGGCATTCATTCTGGTCAGGCTGTCATTCAGCGAACCCTGCAATCTCTGGCCTCAGCACTGATGGCAGCCATTGTCCCTGTGTTCAGCCTCCCCCCTCCAACCTCGTCCACCCAGACCCAATCTCCTGTACCCCAGCCCATCCCAAGCACACCTACAGACCAGCAGGCACACAAGTCAGCACACACAAGTAGCTCAAGCAAACATAGGCACCACCCGGTGGTCGAGACCCAACCGCCAGCACCGTCGTCACTGGTCAGGAGACCACCGCCGGAGTCACAGCCCAGGAGGGCCCAAGTATCATCACTGGTCAGGAGACCACCGCCGGAGTCACAGCCCAGGAGGGCCCAAGTATCATCATTAGTCAGGAGACCACCGCCAGAGTCATTGCCCAGGAGGGCCCAAGTATCGTCACTTGTCAGGAGACCACCGCCGGAGACACAGCCCAGGAGGGCCCAAGTATCGTCACTGGTCAGGAGACCACCGCCGGAGTCACAGTCCAGGAGGGCCCAAGTATCGTCACTGGTCAGGAGACCACCGCCAGAGTCAGTGCCCAGGAGGGCCATGGCTGCCACAGGTGGGCTATGATGGAACGTCATGCCACACACCAATGCCCAGTGTGGGGAACGTCATGCCACACACCAATGTCCGTACCAGAACCGCCATGGCAAAGCACTGCTGAACAGGGCAAAGACCGCCATGGTGAAGATCGCTGAACAGGGCAAAGACCGCCATGGCAAAGCACCGCTGAACAGGGCATGCACCGGGTAGGAATGAATAGACCGCCACATCAGGCATCCTTATCCCATGTGCAGCTGAGACAGTGACAAGACAGGAACTTTCACGGGGAGACTCACCCAGTCTGGGCACCAGTCCCCCCCAGAACCAGTGGAGAATGTTATCGACTTGTAAGACTGTGGCTTTGCACTCCCCAGGATTGAACAGTGGGCAACTCACCCACTGTAGAGACTTGAGAGACTGTGGCTTTGCACTCCCCAGGATGGCATAGTGAGCAAACCCACCCACTGTAGAGACTTGTGAGACTGTGGCTTTGCACTCCCCAATATTGAACAGTGGGCAACCCACCCACTGTAGAGACTTGAGAGACTGTGGCTTTGCACTCCCCAGGATTGAACTGTGGGCAACCCACCCACTGTAGAGACTTGAGAGACTGTGGCTTTGCACTCCCCAGGATGGCACAGTGGGCAACCCACCCACTGTAGAGACTTGTGAGACTGTGGCTTTGCACTCCCCAGGATTGAACAGTGGGCAACCCACCCACTGTAGAGACTTGAGAGACTGTGGCTTTGCACTCCCCAGGATTGAACAGTAGGCAACCCACCCACTATAGAGACTTGTGAGACTGTGGCTTTGCACTCCCCAGGATACATCATTGGGCATGGAGCCCCGTCGTGGGTCTGGCTTTGCAGTAATCCGGCTGAGGTGCCCCCCCTTCCCTTCCCCCTGAGGTGCCTGTAGTATTTCTATCTGATGCCCCGGCAGTGTTCTCTCCGATTGTGGTCAGGTATCTTTTGTGGGCGTCGCCCATGCAATTTTGGACTGTTGGTGCACGGACATTGTTATGTACATATCTGCACTACTTCTCGTAATGTATATATTTCTGACTGAATTTCGTATATATCTGTATATTTTTGAAAGACATGTATATTGCAACATTACAATGTTTGAACGGATTTCGCTTTGTCTTTTCATTCTTCCGGGGGGATTGTGGGTTGTTACTGTTATTTTTGTGGATGCATTGGTGTGTATGTTGTATTATGCGAGGTTGGGGGTGGGGGTGTTTGGTGGGTGTCCCCCTAACTTTTGCCTCCCCCCTCCCCCATGTCGTAGGTGCAGTACTCACCGTTGTCTTCGGCGCCTACATAGATGATGGTCGTAGAGGAGCAGAAAGACAAGGGTAGGGAGTATTTGGAGTTCCGGGTCCATGGAGTCCTCGTTCCTCGTGGGATGTGTTGAGGTGAGCGTTTTCCCATTGCAGAAACTGTTTCCGCTGTGTTTTTATCCGCAGGGAATCCACCCCGGAAAAGGTGGCGGATTGGCGGGTTGTGATACTATGGGCAGTACATTGTCTTCCACCTGTCTGTTGGCAGTGACCGCCGCGCTGCTTGTCTGTACCGCCGTGGCGGGCAGTGTGTTAAACTGGCTGTCTTTGTTGGCAGTTTCCGCCAGGGTCATAATTACATTTTTTTATCTGCTGCACTGTTTGCGGGATTACCGCAGCTTTAACACAGTCCGCCAGGGTTGTAATGACCCCCAGGATCTCTAAGCAACATATTTTCAACTTCTACTTTAATAACCTATCCAGCTGACCCAGCTTGCTCAGGGTTTATTTAATATTTTGTGGTAGAATGCTAAAGCACCATGTTTCAAACTAGATCTCATCTCGCTTTTGCTTGAGATATAGTGGAAAAGATGGAGTTGGGTAAGTAGCAACCAGTTTATTAAGTACATGAACACTGACCTCCAAAGCCAGGCAGTACTGTCAGAATACAGAACCTTCTTCCCCCTCCCCAAGGCTCTACCTGAAGATTCCAGATCTCCCTATACCAGAACCTCCGAGGAACCCAGTGCAACCCAACACCTCCTTATACAAAGAAAAGAAAAGCATACATTGTCACAAATAATATAACAATTAAAAGTACAACCAAAACACACAAAGAGGCAACCTAAACGAATAAATACAAGAAAACATAAGCGCATCACGAAAGAACTTACATTCATCACAGAGTGTGCAATCGCCACTGTGCATATGTCTTAAACAGCTTGAGTAATAACAACAACAATATAACATCCAAAGATCCCTGAACCTCGAAGGTTTGCTCTTGCACCTTAGAGGATGCTGAAAGAATTATTCATTAGTAGTGGATTTCCTACTTGCAGAACCCACTCCCAAAAACTTTCCACATACAACCTCAGACGCAGACTCTGGCACAACTGACATTCTAGATTTATTCCACACTTTTCCATTCTCCAATACCACCACATGATCTTTGACTTGAACGAGCCAGAGTAGAAAAATGTGACAAACCCTTTTATACATGGCCCAGTTTCTCAACCTTGACCCAGTCACCTACCTTGAAGAAACATATCCGGTGCTTATCATTCACTGTGCAATACTTGCTTTGAAAAGCTTATCTATTGTTCACCACATTAACCACCCATTAAGTTTTACTTTAAGTGATGCACTTCCAGGGCTTTGATTCTATGTTCAGCTTCAAACATGCCACCCTTCCTCTTAACAATGTGAAAGGTGACATTCGAGTACCTTTTTGTGGGGTGGTCCTCATGGCCCACGGCATATCTTTGAAGACAGATTTCCATTCCAGCCTATTAATTAATACCAATTATAACTGCTCTTTTAGAACTCAGTTCATCCTCTCAAATAATTAATTGCTCCAAGGATGATACAGGGAAGTCCTAACATGTATAACCCCTGCAGATGATAAAATCTATTGCATTTCCTCACCCAAATTCTGAGTACCATTGTCAATGACCACCACTTCAGGGTATCCTTCTCTGAGAGAAACCTCCTGCAGAAATATGAAAACTATGTGTGAATTAATGTTCTCCACAAAGTTCATTTCAGGCCATTCAGAAGAATAGTCTATTAAGACCGGCACAAATTTAGGAGTATGTTCTAGAGCTCATTCCTATCATAATTAGCCTAAAATAGGTACATTATTATCCCATATACAACAATAGTTCTGAGTGGCCTGATTCTTTGAGCATTAAGTTGTTCTTTAGACTGGAGCAATGTCATTTTATATTCTCAGAAATCATATGATCGAGGCAAAGATGTTGTCCAATGCTGCAAAACCAAAGATGTTGCAATTAAAGATGCAATGAAAAAAATTGCTTTGATTGTATTGACAATTCAGGACACCTGGATACGCCACACAGGGCCCAAAAGGGTTCTGGTACAAGTGGTACCTGATGTTGCTCATTAATCGACTGAAAGACTTTGTCCCAAAAATTGGTGATGAAAGGACAGAGGAAGCAGATATGAAGCCAATTGCCAACATCACAATGGCATCTAAAACATTTACTCGAGATTGATGGAAACATCTTGCTGGGCTGCTAAGTTGTATAGTAAAGCGCCCACTTTGTAAAAATGCCATCCTCTTGAAGATGGCACCTCTCAAGGCCTTATGGGAGAAAATGTTAAACTGCTTCCAGGACTGAGGATCTCTCACACAACCTGTTGTAGTAGCCATCCTGTTTAGAGCAGACAGAAGAATTCTTGCTCGGAGCTCCAGCTGAAGAATATGGTACCAATTCCCAATCTCTGTTTGTTTTTGAGCCCACAAGTCTTGATTGATTCCGATGGGTAGCAGATTACAGAAGCCATTAAATGGCTATAATGAGAAATCTGCGAATATGAAAAGGTTAAACATCTGGGGATGCAGGATTATTAGTCTTGAGTTGTTGCCATGCTTTTACGTTACCTTCTACTATAAAATCTTGAAGCTTAGAAAAACTGAGGGGCATATTTATACTCCGTTTGCGACAAATTTGCGTTGAAAAATCGATGCAAATTCGGCACAAAACTAACGCCATATTTATACTTTGGCGTTAGACGCGTCTAGCGCCAAAGTATGAGGAAAGAGCGTAATTTTTTTGCGTGAACGCCTTCCTTGCGTTAATGAGATGCAAGGTAGGCGTTCCCGTCTAAAAAAATGACTGCGACGCAAATGCGTCGTATTTATACTCCCGGGCAAAAATCACACCCGGGAGTGGGCGGGGCAAAAATCCCCGCATTTGCACCTCTTTTTAACTCCTGGGTCAGGGCAGGCGTTAAGGGACCTGTGGGCTCAAAATGAGCCCACAGCTGTCCTCCCATGCCCCCAGGGACCCCCCCTGCCACCCTTGCCCACCCCAGGAGGACACCCAAGGATGGAGGGACCCATCCCAGGGACATTCAGGTAAGTTCAGGTAAGTAAAAAAAAAAAAAAAATTATATATTTTTTTGGCATTGGGGGGCCTGATTTGTGCCCCCCTACATGCCACAATGCCCAATGACCATGCCCAGGGGACAGAAGTCCCCTGGGCATGGCCATTGGGCAAGGGGGCATGACTCCTGTCTTTACTAAGACAGGAGTCATGTAAATGGCGTCTGGGCGTCGTTAAAAATGGCGCAAATCGGGTGGAGGCGATTTTTTTGCGTCAACCTGACTTGCACCATTTTTAAGACGCCCTAACGCCATTTTTCCCTACGCAGGCGCTGCCTGGTGTACGTGGTTTTTTTCCACGCACACCAGGCAGCGCCGGTCTGCTAGCGCCGGCTAACGCCATTCAATAAATACGGCGCCCGCATGGCGCTTCAGAATGGCGTTAGCCAGCGCTAAACTTTTTGACGCTAAACTGCGTTAGCGCAGTTTAGCGTCAAAAAGTATAAATACGGGCCTCAGTTCTGCCCAGTCATCGATAAGTTTACTACAAAGGAGGAGCCCAAATGTCCCAGCTTCCTTTAAAGAAATGAATGGATGAAAGTGAGTAAAGTGACAGAGCTGTTGTAGCTCAGTACCTCTGGACCTTAGCAGATTTGAAACCTTATACCTAGTGAGTTTCGGGAGCTACAACATTTTGAAAAAATGGGATAAGTGGATATTATTTTCTAGGAGCATCTGTTTCCTTTACATGCAGAGGCAGCATTAACAATCAAATCCATATACGCTGCCTCATAATATTCCTAAAATGGGATATGGCTAGGCCTCCATCTTCGACAGTCAGCTGGAGTGATTCCAACTGAATATGAGTTTTTTTACTTGCCCAAATAAAATAACGAAGCATTGAATTTAGGTCCTTTAGCAACAACCTATTCCCTTCTTAGAGACCCTGCTCAGGAGTGACATGGACCTCATAAAAACAACAAGACAGGGATCAGTTTCACACTCTCATGGGTGCATCTGATCTAATATACTGCCAGTCACCTTTGTGCTTGCTAGTGTTGTGACCCAAGGTAATCATGCTGGGTTATTCACACATGGCCCGCATTTGATCAAAACCTCACCCACCACCTCCATATACCCCTTCTTTTGCGGATACCTGTCTTCGACCAGAACCCTACTGGGCCGTGGCATAGAGACCCACAGCATTCTCCTTTGCCCTTGGACCAATGGGGTAAGTAGCAAAGTGTGCCCTGTTCCCTCTCTGAGGATGGGACTGACATTGCATCTTCATGGTTGTCTCTTTTCCAGTTTCTGCCTGCTGCTACATGTATTGCCTCCCGTCATCTTACGCTGCATTTGCCTCCTACAGCTCATGACTCCGTTCCTCAGGGCTTGCATTCTGATGGTGGCAGTGTCCCTTGTGTGACATCGCGGCAGCTGACTGGTGTGCTGAGTCCGCTACCAGCATGGATTAGTGTGGTGGCCATCTTGGAACCCCTGGGCTCTCTACTGACTTTATAACACCCTCCTCCTCCAGCCATTGATACTCTACCTGGGTGGCCTCCAACCTCTGCCGCCCTAGTGGTATGCTATCTCCTGCTATGTTAGTGGTGCACCAGCAAGAGTAGCTACATCAAGAAAGAAAAAAATGAGAAAGACAAGTTTGATATAATGCTCTGTGCAAACATGTGTTTAAGATTATATAGTGGCAAGGTAACATTGCATTGTTGGTCCCCTACGGCCATTGGGTTTCTTGGTGTGATAAGGCGTGCCACAGGGACATGATTTTACCTAAACATGCCTAACATAAAAACAATGACTGGATGAAAGAAATTAAGACAAAGTAACACCAGATTAATAAAATGGAGTGGTTTTCTTCTTGTAAAGGATTTCCTAAAAAACAAACATACACTTTCTGTGGAAAAATACAAATAAATTAGCTATCACTAATGATTAAGGCATCATCCACTATGAAGTCAAGTATTCTTGTTGTGCTAAATTAATGGAGGCATGCTAGCTAGTACATTGGATACTACTTTGCTACTGTCTGCAACTGGGGCAGCTGCAAAGGATAATTATATTACTTTAATTCCATTGACCCTACTCTTCTACAAATGCCTTTCAATTCTACCCTGACTCCAAAGGGTCACATGAATATTGTATGTCACAGATGTCATATTCAACATGCATATAAGAGTATGCTGTCCACAAGACACAAAATCGCAGGCACTTACAGGAGTCATGTCCATGGGGGTTGTGCGTCAAAAAATTAGGCTAGTCAGGTTAGAGTCAATTCTTCTGACTCTAACCTGACTAGAGCCATTATTTGACGCACAGCCTCCTGTTTCCCCTATGCCTCACCCACCCGGTTTATTTTGACGCTAATCAGACCTTTACCATCGGCTAGCATCATTCTTTAAATATGACACCCGGCTGATGTCCAGGAAAGGAGCTAGCCGGTGGCAAACTTTTTGACGCAAACCTGCGCTAATGCAGGTTTGAGTCAAAAAGTATACATCAGGACCTGAATTCTACTTTACTCTCTGTCCTTTCCCTCAAACATAAATTATTTCAAACCAACACATTCACTTGGCAGTGAGGAAAGGAACCTTGACCTACTTTACTGCTGGGTAAGTTAGAGTGATTAGGCCAGGAAGGTAGAGGTTTTGCTATTGAATAGTGGAGTGTCACTGATGATCATGTGCTTAAGCTTTGGCTTAGTCACTGTAGTTGATGAATGTCAAAATGGCAAACATTTGAACAGGTGTAAATCTATTATAGAAGCCACTAAAGATATGAACCACTTAGCCAGAAAAATGTGGCACATGCCAAGAATTAGTTTTTCATGGTTTTTGGTAGGCTTGGTCAGAACTTAGGAAAGAATAAAGGAGTGAAGTAGTAGGAGGCGACTGAGTGAGCACTGGGAAGGAAGGGAAACAAACCTTGTTTTCATTTTGGTTTGGAATGCATTGAAAATGATGTAAATGCTGCATGAACAGAAGCACATCCACATTGCACAGCCAACAGTGTAGTGCTGAATTGAATCATGCTGCAGGTAAGTCATGAGTCATGAAATGCCATGGGCAGGGAGGTCATGAATGAGGATGGGTTGGATCTGCGTTGCTTAACAAATGAGGTGACTATACTAGTAATTGTCAATAACCAAGTAATGTGACTTACCAGCACCCGTGCCTGCCACTGCTGGGACTCTATTGGTGACGGCAGACAGGGGTCAGGTGTGGCTCCTTTAATGGGTGGAGTGCGTGGTCTTTAAGGCTACAGGCTGCACCCGAATGACTGCTCGTCATTTTGAGTTTGTTGTCAATGTCCCTAGATCCTGTTTACCTGCTGCCTGGCGCCTGCTCCAGTTGCCGATGCTCCTGGATCCTACTTTAGCAACACAAAAGGATGATGGACAGAGTGCTGAACAATGCAAATACTCACCACCAGTCACAGATGCAGGTTTAATCCATTGTTCTTTTGCTCACCATGCCACCCCAGTTCGGAACCAGTCATATGTAAATCAGTCTTGACCCTGTTGCTCATGGGAACAGTCCAGCCCAAACTGCCAGGCCAGGTTCTCCGTGGACTGGAAACAAGCATCCTGGGACCAGTTTCAGAGTATCACCCTTCATCAACCAGGCTAGCTTGAATCCAGGGGCACAGTGAACAAGGGACACATGTCTGGGCATACCCTTCCCACTTAGGGCAACTTAAGCAACACAAAAGGATGATGGATGGAGTGCTGAACAATGCAAACACTCACCCCCAAGTCACAGATCTGTGTTTAATCCATCGTTCATTTGCTCAGCATTCCACCCCATTTTGGACCTAGCCATATGCAAATCAGTCTTGACCCTGTTCCTCGTGGGAACAGTCCAGTCCCAACTGCCAGGCCAGGTCCTCCCTGGACCGGAAACAAGCATCCTGGGACCGGTTTCGGGGTATCACGGCTAGCCTAGCTGATGAAGGGTTTTATGATGTTGTCATGGATCCTACTTACCTGCTGCCTGGAGTCTGCTCCAGTTGCCCATGTTCCTAAATCCTGTTTACCCGCTGTTTACCTTTCGCTCTAGTCTTTCCTTCTTCTCTTTAAGGTGCACCTGGTTCTGGACTTCTCACTTCAGTCAACGGCATTTCTTTACGTCATATTTTGCTACTTGTGGCATATAGTGCTGACATATAGCATTGGGTCGGTCAGCCTTCATCTGCATCACCATGTTGACTCAAGCTCTTCAGCCTCCTGTAAAATGTAAAAGACAAGTTAGCAGTAATATTGTTTTCCAGGGTTTTGCATTATATCATAATTACTACAGTAACTATTGAAAACATTATCTGACGTATTCTGGACTTCTTCTTGAATCGCAGCACAAACTTATTGAATTCTTTCAGAGACAGAGCCACAGTCTTTCTGAAAGGAAAAACAGCACAAGAGTTATTTGTATTGGTTACTGTATATTAGTTCCACAGAAGTTTTAAAAAAACTACTATTTATTGGTATCAATTCTTGTTGAAGTAAGACTATGAATTATGTGTACGGGAAATGATGAATGCTGATTGACTCAGTTATGAGATAACACACTTTTTGACAATTAAATTAATAAGTGAGCATTTTGCACACAGGCGCATATTATGGTATAATGTAATTGTGAATATGGACTTACGTAATTAGGCCCATTTTTGGAAAAACTGCACCACGGTTGTGCCATTTGTTTTATGCAAAAGCAGCACTAACTCAGCTCCATATTTTTAAAGTGGCACTAGAGCAGTCTAGCACCATTTTTTCTTGATTTGTGACATTTTTTTAGAAGCGCCGCTTTTCCTTGCATTGTTTAACGACAATGATATGCAAGGTAGGCGTTCCTCCTAAAAAATGAAGCTCGTCCGCTAGCTCCATGTTTACACGCCATCTGAGAAATGATGCATGACTAGGATCGCCCAGGAAAATTTGACCTAAATCTGATTAGCGACCTAAACTTTAACGCCTGGTCAGACCAAGCATTAAAATTAATTACAGCCACAATTATATGAAGAAAACTCACAGAAGGAACTCTGGCAAACAACATGACAACACGGACCTGCTACTGCTACAGCTTGGGACCCAGACACAACAATAGCGATGACGCCAAGAGCCACCAGCACCACTGCAGTACTCTCAATCACCACAACAGAAGCTACAAAAGCAGCGCAGAAGGAGCAAGAGAATATTTTGTCAATCGACATCCATCCTTAGCTTCAGGGAACAAGAGGTCATCCAACACTACCGTCTCAAGCAAGAATCCATAGTTCACCTACTCCACCATATTGCTCCCCACATCTAGCCAGGATTGGAAAGTCCAACAACCAAACCACCAATGACAAAACTCTTGGCTATGCTCCACATGCCAGCCTCTGGCTAAATTAAGACCACTGCAGCACGAGTTGGTGGAATCTCATGACCATCCTTTTCTGCCTACCTCCCTTTGGTACTGGACACCATCATCCACCTCACTCCACACCACATTCTGTTCCCCTACACCCGGCAACTGCAGCAGGAGACAAAACAAAGATTCTACCAGATTGCTGGCTTCCCGCATGTACTTGGTGCAATGGACTGCACACATGTCCAACTTGCCCCTCCTGATGCAACGGAACACCTTTTTAGGAACAGAAAACACACACACTACATAAATGTACAGGCCATTGTGGATCATTCTGGAATATTCAACAACATTCTCGCTAAATATCCTGGCAGGGTGCATGATGCCTACATCTTCTGACATTCAATAATAAACCAAAGCTTCCAGGATGAACATATGGCAATGGCCTACTTGTAGGTAAGCAAGCAGACACAACATATGACATACAACATACTAAACATGTGGAGCAAACAATGCACACACCACACTCCACACACATGGACAGAAAAGCATAGATGACCGTTGTGTAACACATTCGCAACATGCTTCAATCCACACATACAACGCACAACACCCTCAAATACAGCCACTTGTACAAGCCCGTTTCACCACTCGACTGTCATTTTCAATAATGCTCCGGTAAAGCAATGCACTCTCTGCACTTAAAAGGTGGTGTGAAGCCACTACATGTGTCCCAATGCTAACTTGGAAATGCAGCCTCCTCACTCACATCACTTAGCGTGGAAGTGGTCAGCGATGGGTCTCAAAGTTGGCATGCAACTGTCAAACAACTTGCATATTAGCACTGTCCCACATTTATGACAATCTGAAATCTTGAGCCAGCACCATCAAATAATGCCACCCAGGGGTAACATCACCATTGTCTTATGGACACAAATAACTGACACTCTCATTGGGTATAGTTCTTACATGTGTGGTGCATACTGCAGCACACATTGATAGAGTAAATGACCATCATTGATCATGTGCAGGAAGGGACACCTTTCAGCACAGAAACAAATAAACCTGCAAACCCCCATCTTTCTAACATGCTACAAAGGTGCCTACATAGAAGCTTGGCAGCTGAACTTCTGCCAGCGCACTAGACAGGTCAGAAATGCACCATAGCTAGGAGATATGGCACATTGCTGGCCTTAACTGGTGGTGCAGGGCATTGAAGAAACAAATTTCTTCCTCTGTCCTGTGCCACAGGTGTTTGTACACTTGTCACACACATGGCAATATGTCTCACGCTATGATGCCATACTTTGCATGATCTCTACATACACACATGCATGCTAGACATGACATTTTGATTACAGCTCTGTGTGCAAGGGAGGTGTACTATGGCCAAGGGGAGGAGGGTTCCTATGCTACACACAGGGCACAAAACCTGTCTCATGGCACACAAAATACAAAATAGGGACAAACACACACAAGATGGCTCTTTTTCAAGTAAAAAGTAATAGGAAAAATGTATAATGATTTGCAAAGTCACACATATCCCCCCTGTCAGCCACATCATACAATCACCATGCCCCTGAGGTTCAACCCTTGACTGGAAAGTGCTCCACCATACTACAATACAATCATGCATGCAAACAGGAACCCACACAATGTCAGATGCTAGTAAGATTCTCCACTCCAATTACAAATAATGTGCCAGGCCAGTCAAAAAAAATAACAAATGCAAGTCTGACACTGTCTCTCATCTTCGATTGTAGTGGAGCAACGTTACTCCATCCAGCCATGGGTCATGACCCCATTTGGAAATCCACATACAGGTAATGAGAAGGCTTACAATGATGCACACAAAAGGACCAGCAATGTGGTGGAGGGGACATTTGGCATCCTGAAATACAGGTTCAGGTTCACACATGTGTCTGGAGGAAGACTATTCCATACACCACACCTTATGTGCAAAATAATACTCAACAGTGCAGTTTCGCACATCTGTTTCTGCAACAATATCCCCTTGGAGGAACATGTTTAGGTCACCAGGGAGGATGATGAGGAAAATTATGCACGACAGGAGAATGAGGAAGAACAAAACTCTGCCACTGGAGCACGCAGAAGGGACAATATGGTGCACAACTTCTTCACTTAGAGATTGATCACTAAGCACAAATTTTAAAATAAATCACTTGAACACAGAGTTGATTCAGAGTACTTTTTTAACCTTCACACGACTCATCAACTTGCCCACATATTGGAAACCTTGACTAGGCCACAGCAGTTGAAAAATCAATTAGGAACACACTCAGGAACTCCAAACAACTACACACAATGCATTGATAAATAAATGTGCGGGTGAAATGTATGCATAGCTTGTTACATAGCAACACATATCAAACAAGTGTGTCTGGTTGGCATTTGACAGCTGCCACATAATAAAAACATGTGATGACTGCTGTTCAGATTTCTGGCCAAGGGAGGCAAGAGTGGCCAGTACCTATAACAGTGGGTCAGTGTCTGCTGTGTAACAACTCAATTTCTGAATGTCTCAATCACAAGTTACAACATACCTCTCAGTGTCACTCAAATGTATGACTACAGAGGACAATGCACCTGAATGTCTAGGTCTGTCAAACTTGAATCAGTTGGTAACCTGCATGCATGTCAAGCAATGTCATAGCAAGTAACTAAGCCTTGGCAAACTGTACATGGGAACAAGGGCACATACATTTAGAAATATGCATGTCCTACTCATAACTTTCAGGAGTATTTACACAATCCAAACACGCGTGTAGTGCATGTGACCAAGGATTACAAATGCAGTTGTGTGGAAATACTCATGTCCAAAAAACAAATGTGGAAGTCCACCTAATTCACTCCTCAGCTTAACTTCGCCAGACAATATGTTAAGGTGACTCTGACCATACTCAAGTGCTATAGCTAGTGTTTATAGATGTGTGGGGATCAGGCATCTCATTTTGCAAACAATGGAAATGGTATGGCAAATTTGGCTCAGCCTGTATAAAGAGAAATGTCCTTTGGGAAAGTCCACATGTAAGAATTGCCATGAAATGCATGCAGGACTGAACAGTGAGGATGAAGTAGATGTGTAACAAGGAAAATCAGCAAAACTGTGCCAACAATGTTGATCTAGAAGTCTTCAGTCCACAATCTGCCTTCAAGGATTGGGAATGATCACCAAATGTCAAATCCTCAATTTACAAAACAAAATTGTAGCCAAGTAAGTCCATACACATAATCACAGGCATTGAGTAGGTCAGCAAATATCCCAATCACAGTGCCAGCAACTCCACCTGTGTGCTTGACCAGCACAAACAGGTCTGAGTGATGCAAGTGGAACATTGGAACCATCTGTACCCCGAGTCTGCACACATGACGCTGTTACACCATCTACCAATGATCTATAAATGAATTAGTGGAACAAATACCAAATAAGATAACATAATCATATCAATCCCTAGTATATGATAAGACAAGTTCTAAATAACCAATCTTTAAGTCCTTAGTACATAATAAGGCAAGGCTGACGTAAACAACCTGAAAGTTCACAGTAAGTAATAGTGCAAGGCTGACATCAGCAACCTGTAAGTCCCTAGTACATAATAGGGCACGGGACTTCAGTTCTGCAGTTGGATGTCTGCAGTTAATTGTGTACTGTAGTGGCATAACAACATTTGAGGATGCCCGCCCCATAAAATCCCCTAAGGGGGCTACATCCATCCTGTACGCCGTCAAGGGCCTGCTGCATGTGCACAGTGAACTGTGCTGGGGAGGGAACAGTGAGCTCAGGGCCGCAGAAGTACCAAGGGGGCTGTGGGGGCATTTAAAATAACACTGGTGCACTGATGTGTAGCCTGCCATTCCTGTCTGGCAGCAGCCCTGCCATGCAGAGTGTGTGCTAATAGGGAAGTGTTAGAAATGGGGTCTTCGGTTGGCAGTCAGGTTACCCCCTGTTCAAGCAAGGACCCTTCCTCTAGTCAGGGTAAAGGAGAATCACACTTAGTTAACCCCCGCTCACCCTCTTGGTAGCTTGACACAAGCAGGCAGGATTAACTTAAGGAGCAATGTGTATTTGTACCAACACACACACACAGTAACTCAGTGAAAACACTACAAAATGACACAACACAGGTTTAGAAGAATAGGCAATATTAATTTCAACAAAACAAGAATGAAACAACAAAAATCCAGCATACACAAGTCAAGATATGAATCCTTAGAAAAAAGTGAAAACATTGTTAGCGCACAAAAGTACCTGGGTAGCGTCAAAATAAAGCTGCACGGGTAAGCGATGCGTTGATTTCTCACTCTCAAGTGAGGCCATGAGTCGTTCACCCTCCAGTCGGGTCAGCGTGCCTCGTTTCTTCTCTCCCGCAAGAGAGCGATGTGTCGATTCTGGACGGGCACTTCGGCTCAGGGCAGACTTTGCGTTCATTTTCCGCACCCGGCGATGATGAGTTGACATAATATCAAGAAATTGCGCTGTGTGGGGGCTTGCATCATTAACAGCAGCCGCTGCGGTGTTGCACGTCATTTCTCCATCTGCGTTGTCTTGATCTCCCATCCGCGATGCAGGTGGAGTGTCAATTTTAGCCTTGAGGACGGCTGCGCATCGTTTAGCAGTCGCAAGGCGTGATGCATCAAAAGTTTCCTTCACAGCGGTCTTTGCATGGATTTCTGTCCTTTTCTACCAGCTGCACCTTTCAAGGGCACAGAGACAGGTTAGGGCACCACTTGGCAGGCAGGACTGACAGCAGCAACCCCAAGTGCTTGTAGAGAGAAGTCTTTGTTGTCCCTTAGACTTCAACAACCGGAGGCAAGATCAGTTCAAGCCTTTGGCGATTCATCACTAGTGGGAAGTCACACAAAAGTCAGCCTTTGTCCTCTCTCAGGCAGAAGCAGCTAGTGCAGGCCAATCCAGCAAAGCACAGTCAGAGGCAAAGGAGCAGTACTCCTCCTCCAGCTCTCGCTAGTTTGTTATCTGTGTTTGGAGAAAACTGTCTTTTTTATTCAGAGATTTTCCGAAGCGGACATGTCGTTCCCTAAGGCTCCTATCAAGCGTTTTAACGAACATGTCGGTTCCTCCTACGCCTACAACTCTTGATTGACCAAACACGTTAGGCTACGGGCTCGATTCCAGCTGGAACGGAGGTATCGCAGCACTTTCTTGACTTCCGGTTCCGGGTCAACATCGGTTGACAGCACGGATCAGCGCGCCGGAGCGCGGAGCACAGAGCGGAGCAACCCAGCACTCCTGCCCCCCCTAGCATGGGGGTCTGCGGCACCCGAGCCACCAGTGCCCCTCACCCCTCCCCCCTCTGCGGACCCCCGCGGAAGCGGCCCGATCGTGGGTGCGGCTTGCGGTGGGGCTTAGGGGCTAGGGGCCACAAATTTCTGGTGACAAGAGACAAGAGAGGAAGGCCCCCTCAGAGGACGATGCCAGGCTTCGGGCCACCAGGTACCGGCCCTCTGCTCTAGGTGCTGCCTGCGACGTGACCCCCAGAAGGAGGCAAGTGTGCGGTGAGCAACAGAGGCCAGAAAGGGGCATAAGGGGGGTCAAGGAGGGCAACAGGGGGGCAACAGGGGGAGGGGTAGCCGTACCAGGGTCTGGCACCGGTTCCCTGCCACACCCCCGGTACTCCTGCCAGGCAGCTCGTTGCCTCACCCCACCCCCCCTTTGCCCTGCTCCCCCCGCACGCCCCGCACCCGGCACCTTCCCCAGGGCAGCCGGGCCCAGGTGCGGAGCGGAAGGGACCACCACCACCACCACGGTCCACCAAGGACTGGCACGGTCCAGCAACTCTGTACTCTCTGCACCTCCCCAGGACCATCCAGCAAAACAAGGAAAGAGAAAAAGGAAAGGAGACCTGGCTCCGGATGAAGCAACCCCAAAAAGGAGAGCAAGCAGCGAACAGGATCGACCCCTCCCCTGCCCATGCAGGATGCAAAACCTAACAAAGGGCACACTCGGGGGAGGCGAACAAAATTCCAGCATGGAAAAAACGATCTGGAGAGAACCTGGCTTTTGGAAGGAAGCGACCCCGCAGGAGGGGGCTCCAGAGTCCGTAGTCCCTCACAAACATCACAAGATAACTGACTATTTCACTACTACTGGCACCAACACCACCAACACCACCAGAAAAAGGATCGAACCCCTGGGTCCATCCCAAACAAGTTTTGGGGAAATAACCTCACCATGCCAAGACTGGCAACAGCAAGGAAGCAGCGAAAAGAAACTCAGAATGATTCCACCCCCTCGCCTCCCCCTATCACCAACAGTAGTGATCAGGAAAAATCACCCCACGAAACTATACGCATCATGTATAGTCCAGGACAATGTGGTACCACCAACTCCTACACCAGCATTCGTCTTCAATCCTAGGCAAGACATAACTCTATGTAATAACCCCCTAGACGCTACTAAGTTCCAATGGACATCTAGCCAAGCGAAACTACCCATCCTGGACTCAGAACTGGTAGCAATCGCAGAACATTTAGAACAAGAAACTCAGGAAGGTGGCCCTTTCTGTCAAAGTCCAAAACTTCACTCATTCCCAACGTACAACGGTGAAAAAGAAGAACAGGACCTCTGGGATATAGAACATGTACCCATAAACGGACCAGCAAAAGCAGAAACAGTGACAGCCGCACAGAAAGCCTCCCATAAAACAACATTAAACAAAGTACTACCAAGTGATAATCAAGAGCCCGACTCAAAATCCCGAGCCCCAGGGGCAGTCAGATCAGAAGAAATGTGGGCTACAATCCTAAATTCAATGCAAGCAACGGTCATGGCGCTGCAATTTCATTCAAATAAAATGGACAGTCAAGTTGACCTGCTAAACACCCTGGCAGTATTTGTCTCCGGGATCGACAGTAAGTTGGAAAAATTAAACGCACTTATAACAAGGGCGCAAGTCAATCACTCCAATGACTTTACAATCTGCTCCTGTAAAGAGGTAGTAGAAAAGATATCCCAACTGCCGCAAATCTTAGAGGGAATACTTCAAGAAGTCCGCTCCACCAGGAAAGATGAATATACATGTATTAAACCGCTCGCCACCATTCTGAAACCCACCCCGAGGGAGCCGAAACAAAAAGAGCAGCAGCCCCTTCCCTCCCTGGCACCCGCTCCATCAATTTTAAGTGAGGAGAGAACTTTGGCTGACAGCCGCCAACTAGCAAGCGCTCGAATGGAACCTATGGTGAATCATCCTCCGCTACAGTCCATCAATAAGCCCAGGAATCCTGAGTCTACCCCAACCCGGACCCTCTCAAAAAGAGAACGAAAGCGGGCAAGGAAGGGAAGGAAGTCCGCCCAACTTTATCAACTCAACTCGTCAAAGGATCCACCTAAAGACCAGGCGACGTCAAATGGTGGGTACAATAGATACATTATCACCCACATAAGTACAAACTCTAACACAATAGTAGATGGGATAACATTCCCCGCAGACACTACCCACTTAACAAAGTCCCCCCCAAGACCACACGAAACAATTGGCACTACAACAAACGTAAGACCTAGCCCCACAAGGGGTCAGCAGAGCAAAAAATTAAAACCAATTGCGCCTGCGCTGTCCCCCCAATTAACACTGGTCAATGTGGACAGCAAGACTGCAATTAGTCAGAGAGAAGATGACTATAAGGTTCAAGACCGGCACATAGAGCAAAATCAGTCACTTATAACAGACATGAATACCCTCCAGTTACTCTGGATTCCAGAATTCACCTCCAGGTCCTCCACAGATGTTCTTAATCGATCTTCTATCTTAAGAATCATAAAAGCCTTACCGGATCTTCAGTTTGTGGCCTTGAAGGACCTCACAGCTATAAAATTTATTCAAGCAAGAGGCAACCAACACACAGATCCAACACTTACCATCTTCTCAGCTCCAGATATCCCAAAGCGGATCATGAAAAGAAAGGACCTTTTGAAAGACTGGGGCATTGAGGTAACCATCTACAAAGGAGACCGCTATCCAACCCCGTTACTAGCCCCACAATACCTGGGAACCTCCAAAGGCACATGGTCAGTTCTGAAAGGAGTACATCAGGCCAGCAGACCCATCGAAGAAAGGTGCAGTGAGGAGAACCCACCTACACACCCGCTGACAGTCCAAGTATGGAGAGAAGAAGGCAGGGAAAGAGTGGTTTTGGGTCAACAAAAGTACCCAGAAAGGGAAGGGGTAGCGACGGTTTTACCCCGAAGACTGATCGGCAACAATTGAATTGGTAAGGATCAACCCGCACACAGCATTTTATCCATCTGCTCCTGGAATATCGGTGGCCTTCGGTCAAAACTGGAGGATCCTGCAGTAATACATTTTTTCAGCACTTTTGACATCTTACTCATACAGGAATCCTGGGCAATGGAATCAATACCGATAATCGGATTCATGGAATATCATAACCCAGCAACGAAAACAAATAGGCCCGCTAGGCCAAAGGGAGGCCTTGCCATCTACATTAGTACCAGCCTTTTAGTAAAAATCTCTGAGCGTAAGGAGGAAAACCAACCTTTCCAATTTCTCCAGCTAGACGATTGGGGGAAAAACACACAGGAGCCATTGATTCTGGTCAACACATACATCAATCCTAAAAATAAAAAAATCAAAGCAAATACATTTTTAACGCAACTATTAAGGATAAAAGGTACAGTAAAATCAGCATTCTGGTTAATATCGGGCGATTTCAATCTCGGCTTATTTCACATCCCCAGTGAGGATCACACCCAAACAGTGGCAAGAATGCCTAGCCAAACCCTCCCCAAAAAACTCCGGAAAGACAAAATAGGGGAGAGTTTTATATGCACCTGTGAATTAGTAGGCCTCTTCGCGCTAAACGGAAGGAAATGCCCCGATATCCCACCGGCATGGACAAGATTCTCCGGGAAATCAGTCTCCTATCTAGACTACACTTTAGTGTCCCCTGCTTTATATAAGTTAGTAAACACCTTCACCATCATAGACCGCATGGAAAGCGACCATAAGCCACAGGTATTGGGGATCTGTGCATCACCGCAAAAACCGGAGAAAGTGACAGCCCTAAACGGGACACTAGGCACCGAAAATCTAAAGCGACTCAAATGGTCCTCAGACACCATCAAAACCCAGGCAGAAGAGGCCCTACGAAACCTAGAATCAAATACCACAAGTGGGCAAAGCTGACAACAGTCTGGGAGAACTTTGCCCTAGATCTCACTAAAAAAGATTCCTTATGTAACACAAGAAAGGGAGCGCAATTGAATCATCGCCAAAGTTCACTTCTAACGCTGCCAATGCACAAAAGGAAAGCAGCCGTAGGGAAATTACTAAGGTCTCTACGTAAATCCCCAGATAATGTATCAACAATAACTGCCTTGAGAGAGCAAAGGAAGTTGTACAAAAGGGATCTATGGTCCTTTAAAAAAGCCCAAAAGAAGGACTTGTGGGCCAAACTACATTTTGCGACTAAAACATCTGATTCCAAAAGATTTTGGAAAATCATCAATATAATAGACAATGGCGCAAAAGCAGGCAATAACGCAAACATAACAGAGGAAGTATGGGTATCCCATTTAAAGTCCCATCTAAAAGAACGGATCATCAAAGAAGGACCTCAAATTCAGTCGCACATGATTAGCTGGGATCCCAACATCCCGGAACCTTTGAAATTTACGGCACCAGAATTACTAAAAATCATCGGGAAGTCACGAATGGACTGCGCTCCCGGCCCCAATGGCCTACCGCAAGCACTATTTAAACAAGAAACAGAAAGATGGGCCAATTTCCTGGCAGCAATGTTTAATGACGTGATCACAACAGGCAACGTCCCGGCATCCTGGAAAGGCTCAGTAATCCACCCCATATATAAGGGTGGGTGCGTGCTCTCCCCAAGCAACTACAGACTAATCTCTCTTTTAGACGTTGACCTAAAGTACTTTTCCTGCTATGTGCTAAAACATCTAGAAGCCTGGATCACAGATAACAATATTCTACCCTTCAATCAAACCGGGTTCACCAAGCACCAAGGAACATTAACAAATCTTATGGGGCTAGGCTTGATTATAAACAGAGCAAAAGCAAAGGGGACTCCAACCTATTTATGTTTTGTTGATTTTAAAGCTGCTTTTGATTGTGTCTCCCGCGGTAAATTGTGGGCCTAACTACTTCAGTGGGGGCTGCCACATTCCATTTTAAATGCCATCATAATGATATACTCTGATACTTGGGTGAAGGTTAAACTTGGGGATGGCTCTCACCTATCCAGGGCAGTCAAAACAACAGTGGGGGTGAAGCAAGGCTGTGTATTGGCCCCAACACTCTTTAACCTGTACATAGCAGACCTCCCCACCAAGTTAAATGGTCACTCATCTCACTCTCCCTCACTGGGCGGCCAACAAGTATCCAATCTACTATATGCAGATGACCTATTACTAATCAGTAATACCAAAATAGGAATGCAGAAATTGCTAAAGGCATTAGAAGAATACTCAGGCTCCAATGATTTAGAAATTAATCATAAAAAATCTAAAATGATTACCTTAAACCACAGGCCATCCACCCAAGGTAAATGGCATATGAATGGGAAAACCCTAGAGGAAGTAACATCATACAGATACCTAGGATTGGTAGTGGATGCTAGAGGTAATTACACGGCACAAAAAGAAGCAATAAAAAACAAAACGCAGGCCCTTACTTACGCCTTTTGTAAGCTTGCAAATTCAATCTGTGGTCATGCTTTGAACCCATTAACAGCTGTAATGAGAGCGACGCTTCTTCCAACTATCACCTATGGGACCGAAATAATGAGGGGGATGGAAGTAGGGCTTCTGGAAAAGCTTCTGATAAAAACCTATAAACGTGTTTTTCGGCTCCCTGGGCGTGCATCGCCAGCCCAGGTCAGACTGGAATTCATGCTGGTCAAACAGTCGTTAGCCCGTCCGGCGGCATACATTAAATGCTGCTACAAATTGAGCCGCGCTTCAAAGGGCTCTTTAGCCAATCTAGTCTGGCAGGAAATTATCCTAGAAAGAGGGAACTCCAACTACATAAAATTCCTAGAAGAGAGTAAGAGTCTTCTGAAATTAGATGAGGTATGGAACAGGTCCTTACCCATCCCCATTTTCAATAAAGTAGTGAATAAAGCGAGTAAATTACAGAGCCGGCTAGAAGACAAGACCTCATTGTCCCAAAGGGGACATAGTTGGTTGATCCTTAACTCCTACAAAACATTTAAAGAATCACCACTTATGGCGGGCCCGTACTCACGGAAAATCAAGCAATCCTTTCTCAGACTTAGGCTGGGTGAGGTCCCCACCTTAGACCTCATGCCAAAATGGATGAAGGAGCGGCAAGCAGACTCCCAGGAGTGCCGTCTAAGCCACCTAGCAGATGAAAACCTGATGCATGTGGTCTGCATTTGTCCAGCCCTGGTGGCCGAAAGGAGACTCTTGCTGAAAAAAGAATTTAACGTCTTAAGAATTAGATCCTGCAGACAAGCACTAATTGCAGCCTTTAACCCTCAAAATACTATATTGAACATTAGGCTGGTTCAATTTCTGGAAATTTTCACTCATAAAATCACGACCTCTCGAAATGTCCAGATAGAGGGAGGGCGGAAACGATAGCGAAATTCATATAATCCGCTTTGTATATCCTAAAGAAGGGAAGGCTCCTATGTAGTTCACAGAGCTGCTTAGCTCGTGTCATAATAAAGTCCGGCTTCAACAATCAGACGTAAGTAGGGGTAGATAAAATTGATGGAAGGCCTCCCTCCACTCTGTCTTATTTTTACCAATGTCTCAGTTGTCTGCCACTATTTCCGTTAAATATCTCGGGGGAACGATATCTCATATAGCTTTTCATTTTAAACATAGGATTTTATCCGGCGTTGTATTAATTTTACATAAAAAAAAAAAAAGATTGTTCTGTTGTCTCATTATTAATACTTATAGCACCAGTATGTTCCTTTCTTAAAATCTGTATATAGAAGAAAAACTCACTAACCACTTCACCTTAAGCTAAAGAACTGTAATTGTCTTTTTGCACTAAAATTGTTCTGTTAAATGTTTATGTGGAAGGAAAGTTTTATGGTTTTAATTAACTAATAAACTTGTGTTTTTTACGATTTTTTTACGAGCTCTCCAGCTCTTCTCCTTGGCAGAGGGTCTTCTTGGTTCCAGAAGTAATCTGATTTTCAGGGGTTTTAGCTGCTCTTCTTATTCCCCTTCTGCCTTTGAAGTAGGCTTACTTCAAAGAGAAGTCTCTGTTGTTTTCAAGACACCGCCTTGCCCAGGCCAGGCCCCAGACTCCCACCAGGGGGTGAGAGGCTGCTTAGGCAGGCACAGCCCTTTCATGTGTAAGTGACCACTCCTCCCCTCTCCTCACCCCAAACTGCCCATCAGGATATGCAGGCTACACCCCAGCTCCTGTTGTGTCACTGTCTAGAGGAGAAGTGCAAACAGCCCAACTGTCAAAGTGACCCAGACAGGGAAACCACAAACAAGCAGAGTCATAGAATGGTTTAAGCAAGAAAATCTCTACTTTCTAAAAGTGTAATTTTCAAACACACAATCTAAAAGCCAACTTCACTAAAAGATTTGTTTTCAAATTATGAGTTCAGAGACCCCAAATTCCACTTGTCTATCTGCTCCCATAGGGAATCTGTGCTCTAAACGTATTTAAAGGCAGCTCCCATGTTAACCTGTGAGCGAGATAGGCCTTGCAACAGTGAAAAACACATTTGGCAATATATCACTGTCAGGACATGTAAAACACTTACGTACATGTCCCACCTTTAAAAAACACTGCACCCTGCCCATGGGGCTACCTAGGGCCTACCTTAGGGGTGCCTTACATGTATGAAAAGGGAAGGTTTAGGCCTGGCAAGTGGGTACACTTGCCAAGTCGAATGGGCAGTTTAAAACTGCACTCACAGACACTGCAGTGGCAGGTCTGAGAAATGTGGGTGGCACAGCCAGTGCTGCAGGCCCACTAGTAGCATTTGATTTACAGGCCCTGGACACCTCTAGTGCACTGTACTATGGAGATACTAGTAAACCAAGTATGCCAATCATTGATAAACCAATCAGTAATACAATTTACACAGAGAGCATATGCACGTTAGAACTGGTTAGCAGTGGTAAAGTGCCCAGAATACTAAAGCCAACAAAAAACAGGTCAGAAAAAATAGGAGGTAGGAGGGAAAAAGATTGGGGATGACCCTGCTAAAAGGGCCAAGTCCAACAGGAAGTCCCTGCAAAATTATATGGTGAGGAATTGGCAGTATGTACAATTGACACCCCAAGGTGCACCAGCCTTGGTGTGGCCTGTAACTTTGTGCATGGACAGCTGAAAACGTGCAATCTATTGCATTGTGTATGTAGAAAACAACCTTGGGACGTGCAAACACAGTACACACGTGTCTACATGTGGTAACATGTTTGATACTGATATGAGCAAAGATTTTTGTTCTTATGGTGCACAATTACTCATGAAGGATATTAAAGTATGTAGGAGTTTTATCTCCAAACACAACACAGTAATAGGCATCATATATCACACACGAACAACATATACCACCCACTAGCATGTCACATATGGACCAACCATGACACGTCAGTTGCCCGTAGCCAATGAGTTGCATGCATCTGTCCTTCAGGCCACACCATAGACTGTCACACACATGCACTTACATAGGTTTGGGTTAGCAAAGCACATAACAGGCCAAGTCACCAACATCCCTAGGTATGCAGTTGTCAAGGGTATCATGTGCATGAACATGTTTCACACACAGGCCAGCTAACCTAAGCTGTGTGGCCAAACAGGAAATGTGAAAAATGCATACTATAAGACCAACAATGCAAGTTTCTGCACATATGTATACTCAAAGTACACACATTGTGAATATGTGAAGACCAGCATGTTGAATATAGTGTCATACACATGCATACTTGCAGTTCATATCACTGCTCCCATGCATCCCACAGATCAAAATGAATAAACAAACACATTTAAACTTTTGCACAACAAAAAATGCATGCAGTAATTTCCTGCCATCAAGTATAAAAAAAATTGACACATTGCACCTATGCATTTAAATTAAGACAGTGTGCCCTTTCGTTCAACTAAAAAAAACACGCATGGGCATCATACTTAAAAAAAATAGTGACTCATTACATTAAAACGTGACACTTACACCCAGGAAGTGATGCAATTGAACTTCTTTGCTGCAAACATGGTAAAGTGAAGTTACTTTCACTTTCCCTTTATAGTTTTTCAGTCTGTGCTTGAGTGAAAGTTGTGTGGTGCTGGTGTGAGGAGTGGTATTTAGTGAGTCTATTCTGCTGTCTGCTGTCTGTGTTGTGTCCCAAAAGTATTTTTTGTTGTTTTTCTGTCTTTTTGTGCTGTTATTAACTGTGTATTGTGGGTTGTCTGTCTCTGGGGTAGATTAGGTTTGTTGGGGTAGTTGGGGGTAGCTTGGGATATTGATATAGGTTTTTGGGTTGTGGAGTTTGAGTGGCACATGTTAGGGAAGGGAAGGGAAGGGAAAGGTGTATGACTGCAGATGAGCTGGAAGGTTTCATATGGCTTGTCTGTCACTACCTCCCCAATATCGTGACCATGGGTGGCTGTGTCATCCTTGGCTCTAAGACGGAGGCAAGGAAGCTGCGGTGGGGCAAGGTCCACCACCAGCTCACCTACATATATGATGTTGAGCCCACAAATCACGAGTTGAAGCACAGGTGGGTAGACCTAATTGCCCAGGAACAGCAACTCTTGGACGACCTAGAGATTTAGTGTTATTGTAAAGTGAATCAGTCACTTATACTGTGGTATAAATGACTGATTCCAACTTTGCTTTTGCATGTCTGTTGGCCATAGGGTTTACTTTACAATGTCAAGACAAAGGCCAGGATTATGAGTAGTGTGCTTGTGCCAACCTGCATCCAGGACAAGGGCAGCAATGCTCTGTCCGACAGACAAATGGATTATTCCTGTTGTTGTTCCCTGTATTTAGCCAGGAGATTTTGAAGTGCAACAAAGCCAACACACATGTGTCATGGTGCAAGGGTACGTGATAACCATGGACAAATATCCATGGCCTTTAAAGGCTTGACCACTGTAATATATTGCATGGCTATATACATGAGATAACAAAAATGACACAGGAGTATAGGGAATCTTGGACGAGTGTGATCCCCGAGTCAAGTATGTGCAGAGTGACACATCAATGTGCTATGCTTGTGTAAATTGTCAACAGAATCTCCACTGCAAAATGTGACCAATAAATCTGACACCATCTGCTAAACATGTGTAATGTGTACCATTTGTCCATGGTGTTAATTGTACAAGATTCACAGTGCTATGAATGTTGTACATGGCGGTAGGCAAGTAGTGGGTCACAGAGGTGCTCAGAGGGCGGCTGTTTATTATGATGTGAATGGCATAATAGTGATAATTGCGGTGACAGGAGCAGGAGGGTAGCGACGGGTAGAGCATTTTTCACCTATCTGAAAGGGGCTCTTTTAAGCTGGAGAGACCCCGAAGTTTGAGGGCATTTGGTAGACCTACGCCCTGGGGGAGAGTAGCAACAGACCTGAAACGTAGCAGAGTGGCAGCAACACAGATTCCCCTCCAGAGGAGGAGTGGTAGAGTCAGCACAAGTCGATTGAGCAGCCTGACTAGCTGCGATTCAGATGCAGGTCCAGGCGTCCAAGGTACTGTCTCATCTTCCTTGTTATTGGAACAGCAGAAGCCAGAACTGGTGGAGATTGGGGTAATCGGAGGTAAGAGACCTATGCAAGGAGGTCCCCGAATTACCACAAGTGGGCCTGGGGTGCAGAGGAGGTCAGAATCAGGCAGGAGTCCAGTATATGCATTAAGAAGTGAGAGAAGGATTTTTGGGAGTAAAAGGAAATCAGAAGACCCCATAGCTAAAGAACCGATAAAGGTATTACCTGAGGTGCAAGACGCTTGTGGTCAAGATAAGAGTCGTGGTACCTTAAAGTGCAGGCATGCCAATACTCAAAAGGTCACCCCCTCGTTGAGAACATATTTTAGGGTACTCCCTAAATCACAAGTTGATGAATTTGACTCTACCAGGAAGGAGAGTTCTAGGGTGGGGTGGGACTGTTACCTAACCCAGCTGGTGAAATTGTAGTGCTTAATATGGCTGAAAGGGTTGGCTCCAGGGATCCCCAGGTGGCACAGGTGATACATGCTCTCCCTGTGTCAAATAGGTTCTCTCCTTTGGCTGGAGCCTTGCAGGATCAGGGGGAGGAGGAGAGCTTCAGTCCCTCACAGAAGAATCCCCCCTGGGTTCAGGACTCCTTGGAGCTTACAGAACAGGATGTGGCAGAGTTAGGAGAGATCGAGTATCAAGTTCATAGATAGAGGATAGAGATAGAGGTAGAGGATTTGGTTGTCATCACATCTAGAACTGAGGTAGAGAAAGGACCTGGTTGTGGAGCTATGTGGGACCCCATAACCCCCATGAGTCATTTGATTTCAGAAATTTTCAAAAGCTTGGCCGGCAAAATTAAGGACTGTTTTGAGAGGTCAAATTTGAATCAACATGAGATCCGACAAATGTGTGAATCGCTTGGGAATTTTTTTTACTATCTGCTGGTCGAACAGTAGTTCTGGAAGAAGAGCTTGGGAACTTAAAGGCGGAAGTAAGGAATAATAAGAAAGGCATACGGACTTTGAAAAGTGGTGAAGAACCTATCAGAAGTAAGCTTGATACTTTGGAAAATTATCAGAGGCGTAACAATTTGAGATTTTTAAAAATTCCTGAAGGTCTTGAAGCTGATGATTTGAAGGGCTTGGTAGTTCGGCTGATCAGACAGGGGCTGCAGGTGGAGTTGTCAGATGAGGAGATTGCAAAAGACATTCAAAGGGTGAATTGTGATCCTTTCAAGAGGCAATTAAATCAAGATTCCCCAAGGAAAATTTTGGTGTGCTTCCATACTTATGCAATTGAGGAAAAAATCCTATTAGCAGCTTTAAAGAAGAAGTCAGTTTCGGCTGAGGAAATCACCTTCGAGATCAGGTCGGACCTCTCAGCGATGACGCTGGGCAGGCAGTGGGAGTTGGGGACAACAATGGAGGGGCTAAGGAAACTTGGGCCCATATTTATACTTTTTGGCGCAAAACTGCGCCAACGCAGTTTTGCGTCAAAAAAATTAGCGCCGGCTAACGCCATTCTGAAGCACCATGCGGGTGCCGTATTTATTGAATGACGTTAGCCGGCGTTAGCCGTCGGCGCTGTCTGGTGTGCATTAAAAAAAAACGACGTAAACCAGGCAGCGCCGGCGTAGGGGGAAAATGGCGTATGGGCGTCCAGAAATGGTGCAAGTCAGGCTGAGGCAAAAAAATCGCAACACCCCGATTTGCGCCATTTTTTTACGACGCCCATCCCCCATTGAAATGACTCCTGTCTTAGCAAAGACAGGAGTCATGCCCCCTTGCCCAATGGCCATGCCCAGGGGACTTCTGTCCCCTGGGCATGGTCATTGAGCATAGTAGCATGTAGGGGGCACAAATCAGGCCCCCCTATGCCACAAAAAAACAATTAAAAAAAATACCTACCTGGACTTACCTTAATGTCCATGGGGTGGGTCCCTCCAGCCTTGGGTGTCCTCCTGGGGTGGGCAAGGGTGGCAGGGGGTGTCCCTGGGGGCAGGGGAGGGCACCTCTGGGCTCATTCTGAGCCCACAGGTCCCTTAACGCCTGCCCTGACCCAGGCGCTAAAATCCGGCGCAAATGCGGGTTTTTTAGACCCGCCCACTCCTGGGCGTCATTTTTGCCCGGGAGTATAAATCCGACGCAATAGCATCGGAGTCATTTTTTAAGACGGGAACGCCTACCTTGCATATCATTAATGCAAGGAAGGTGTTCACGCAAAAAAATGACGCTAACTCCATGAACTTTGGCGCTAGACGTGTCTAACGCCAAAGTATAAATATGGAGTTCGTTTTGCGTCGAAAAAAATGACGCAAATTCGGCGCAAACGGAGTATAAATATGCCCCTTGGTGCCTCAGTGCAGTTGAGATTCCCCGCCACATAGAGGGTGATGGCGAACAATAAAATGTTTAACTTTAAGGATGTTGGAGAGGTTGATGACCTGATTAAGAAGTTGGAGTCCAGTAAATCTTTTCAATTCTCCCGTTAGTTATGAGTACTATTTGATATATAACATTTATATTAAGTATTGTGTAGCAGCACGCCAGACAAGAGCCCTCCAGGGGCATTATTGCCCCAAAAAAGTATGGTGGGTTTTCCTGGAAGGGATGATGGGTTGGGGGGTGGGAGGCTAGGGGCACTGGGTAGGTAGCATATGAAGGGAAAAAGACAAAAAATTGGTCCTCAAAATCATAGCAGTTAGTGTTTTTTTCGGGGGAGTAGGTGTCAGGTGGATGATGGATGAAAAGGTAGTGAGACTCCTTACCTGGAATATAAATGGTTTACGGGTGGTAAGTAGGCGGAAAAAGTTGCTACAATACATGAAAGATGATAGGGCAGATATATTAGTGCTTCAAGAGACCCACTTGTTGAGACAGGAATGTATGGAAATGTTTAAGCCCTGTGGGTGGGTACAAGGGATAGTCTGTTCAGGACAGGGTGGGGGCAGTAAAGGGGTCGCCATCCTGGTTAATAAGTATCTTAACATCTCTCTCCAGGACGGTCGGTTCGATAAGGGTGGAAGATGGGTTATTGGGAGATTGATGATGTATGATAAGGCGTTTACGCTCGTAGGATACTACGGTCCCAATAAGGATGACATTGCCCCATTAGTAGATTTATTTCAGCACCTGTTGTTATGTCCTGATCCTATCATCTGGTTGGGGAATTTTAATGTGCTTTTAAACTACAACCTAGATAGATCTTCAGGGAGTAGGTCCAGAATTAATATGAAAATGCATCATCAACTTCTGTTTAAAATGTCCCAATTGGGTTTATCCGATATATGGAGGGAGAGGAACGGTTCTTCCAGAGGTTACACGTTTAATAACAAAAAATACAGACATCAATCCAGGATCGATTTTATCTTGATAAATAGGGGTTTGGGTCAGTGTGTAAAGGAAATTTTTCATGTTGGAGCCCACTTGTCAGACCATTCTGCCATCTCGATTAGCATTGGTTTAACTGGGAGGGCAGTTCAAGGAAGATGGACAATAGATAGGTCACTTTTGTTAGAAAGTGAGATAGTGGGAAAGTTACAAGTGGATGTAAGGGAATTTTTGTCTCTAAATGTAGGCTCTGCCCCACCTGCTATGGTGTGGGATTCCTTTAAGGCATTTCTCCACGGAAGGCTAATTAGTATGGCTTCCTATAGATGGAGTGTAGGAGGCTGGCCTGTCTTATAGTGGGTACCAATGGTAATTACACCCTGTGCCAGGTCCACTTATCTCTTATTTGTAGAGTAGTAGTGTTCTAGCAGCTTAGGCTGATAGAGGTAGCTATAGCAGAGCAGCCAAAGCTGAACTAGGAAACATGCAATGCTCCTACTATACCACTTATATCATATAGGTACTATATCATAAGAAACACAATACTCATGGTTACTAAAAATAAAGGTACTTTATTTTAGTGACAATGTGCCAAAAATATCTCAGAGGATATACTCCCTTAGGAGGTAAGTAAAATACACAAAATATACACACAAACCAAAATCAGGTAAGTAAAACAGTTAGAAAGTAGTGCAAACACTGTAGAATACAATAGGATGCAATAGGCATAGGGGCAACACAAACCATATACTAAGAAAGTGGAATGCGAACCACAAATGGACCCCTAGGCTAGTGTAGTGTGTAGAGGGTCACTGGGAGTGTAAGAAAACACTAAGGGGCATATTTATACTCCGTTTGCGCCGGAATTGCGTCGTTTTTTTTTACGCAATTCTGACGCAAAACTAACTCCATATTTATACTTTGGCGTTAGACGCGTCTAGCGCCAAAGTCTATGGAGTTTGCGTAATTTTTTAGCGTGGACACCTACTTTGCGTTAATGAGATGCAAGGTAGGCGTTCACGTCGAAAAAATCGACTCCGAGGCATGTGCGTCGGATTTATACTCCCGGGCAAAATTCACGCCCGGGAGTGGGCGGGTCAAAAAAAATGACGTACGGCCGCTTTTGCGCCGTTTTTTAGCGCCTGCAAAAGGCCGGCGTTAAGGGACCTGTGGGCTCTGAAGGAGCCCAGAGGTGCCCTCCCATGCCCCCAGGGACACCCCCTGTCACCCTTGCCCACCCCAGGAGGACACCCAAGGCTGGAGGGACCCATCCCAGGGACATTAAGGTAAGTTCAGGTAAGTGTTTTTTTCTTTTTTTTTTTTGTTGTGGCATAGGGGGGCCTGATTTGTGCCCCCCTACATGCCACTATGCCCAATGACCATGCCCAGGGGACATAAGTCCCCTGGGCATGGCCTTTGGGCAAGGGGGCATGACTCCTGTCTTTGCTAAGACAGGAGTCATTTCTATGGGGGTTGGGAGTCGAAAAAAATGGCGCAAATCGGGTTGAGGCGAAAAAATTGCCTCAACCTGACTTGCCCCATTTCTTGACGCCCAAGCCCCATATCCCCCTACGCCGGCGCTGCCTGGTGTACGTCGTTTTTTTCCACGCACACCAGGCAGCGTCGGCGGCTAACGCCGGCTAATGTCATTGATTAAATACGGCGCCCGCATGGTGCTTAGAATGGCGTTAGCCGGCGCTAATTTTTTTGACGCAAAACTGCGTTAGCGCAGTTTTGCATCAAAAAGTATAAATATGGCCCTAAGGGTGTCTAAGATAACCCACCCCAAGGCCCTGGAAAGTAGGAGTAAAGTACTACTATTTCCCTAGAAAAACACTAAACTTGTGATAGAGGATTTTGCAAAGACCACAACAGACTGCAAAGCACTGAAGATGGATTCCTGGACCTGAGGACCTGCAAAGTAAGGGGACCAAGTCCAAGAGTCATGAAAGTGTCCGGGGGGGCAGGAGCCCACTAAACCACAGATGAAGGTGCAAAATGGCTGCCTATAGATAGAAGAAGCTGAAGATTCTGCAACAACAAAAGGTGCTAGGAACTTCTCCTTTGTGCCGAAGATGTTGCACGGAGTTCTGGAGGATGCAGATTTTGTTCTTTGGCAAAAGACCACAAACAGTCCTTGCTAGCTGCAAGAGTTGCAGTTGAAGAAAAAGGGTGGTGCCTGGGCCCAGGAAGGACCAGGATGTTGCCACTTGGGATAGGAGACAGAGGGGGCCCTCAGCAATGTAGAGAGCCCACACACAAGAAGGTAGCACCCACAGAAGTCCTTGATCATGGGTTTGAAAAGACTGAGCAAGACGGTCATCTCAACCCTGCAAAAGAGGATCCTACGAAGCCCAAGGTCAACTCAGGGAGTTGAGCAATGCAGGACAGAGTGCTGGGGACCTAGCAGCTGCAGTTCACGTGGTGTACAGGATTACTGTCTGGAGAGGGGAGGCAAGGACTTACCCCGTCCAAATTTGGACACTTGGACCACTGGACAGTCTGGGTCACTTTGGTCTACTACCTGTGTTCCATGGGCCAAGCTCGTTGGGATGAGAGGGGTCCCAGAGTATCAGTGATGCTGAAGTTTGGTGCCTGCTGGAGCCGGGGGAAAATTCTGTTGAGCCACAGGAGATTTCTTCATGGCTTCCAGTGCAGGATGAAGGCAGTCGGCCCCCAAAGCCTGCACCACCAGGAAACAGTTAAGAAAACCAGCAGGATTAGGCGCTATAATGTCACTGGTAGTCTTCTTGCTACTTTGTTGCAGTTTTTCAGGTGTTCTGGAGCAGTCAGTGGTCAATCCTTGGCAGAAGTTGAAGAGAGAGGTGCAGAGGAACTCTGGTGAATTCATGCAAGTCATTATCTGAGGAAAAGTCCACAGGAGGGACCCTAAATAGCTCTCAGAGGAGGATTGGCCACCTAGTCAGGTAAGCACCTATCAGGGGGGTCTCTGACATCACCTGCTGGCACTGGCAACTCAGAGGCCTCCAGAGTACCCTCACACCTCTGGATCCAAGATGGCAGAGGTCTGGGACACACTGGAGGAGCTCTGGGCATCACCCCTGGGGTGGTGATAGACAGGGGAGTGGTCACTCCCCTTTCCTTTGTCCAGTTTCACGCCAGAGCAGGGACTGGGGGTTCTCTGAACCAGTGTAGACTGTCTTATGCAAGGAGGGCCTTCACAGCATTTCCAAAGGCTGGGAGAAGCTACCCCTCCCCAGTCTTTAACACCGATTTCCAAAGGGAGTGGGTGTAACACCCTCTCTCAGAGGAAATTTTTTGTTCTGCCTTCCTGGGACTGGGTTGCCCAGACCTCAGGAGAGAAGAACCCTGTCTTTGGTGTGGCAGCAGCAGTAGCTGCAGAGAAAACCCCGGAGAGCTGGTTTGGCAGTACCCGGGTGCATAGTGGAGCCCCGGGGATGCATGGGATTGACACCCCAATACCAGATTTGGCATGGGGGGGACATTTCCATGATCTTAGACATGTTACATGGCCATATTTGGAGTTACCATTGTAAAGCTACATATAGGTATTGACCTATATGTAGTGCGCATGTGTAATGGCGTCTCCACACTCACAAAGTCTGGGGAAATGACCCTGAACTATTTGGGGGCACCTTTGCTAGTGCAAGGGTGCTCGCACACTTTGTAACTTTGCACCTAACCTTCAGTAAGTGAAGGTTAGACATATAGGTGACTTATAAGTTACTTAAGTGCAGTGAAAATGGCTGTGAAATAATGTGCGCATTATTTCACTCAGGCTGCAGTGGCAGTTCTATGTAGGATTTGTCTGAGCTCACTGTGGGTGGCAAAAGAAATGCTGCAGCCCATAGGAATCTCCTGGAACCCCAATACCCTGGGTACCTAGGTACCATATACTAGGGAATTATGAGGGTGTTCAAATGTGCCAATTAGGATTGGTAAAAATGGTCACTAGCCTATAGTAACAATTTTAAAGGCAGAGAGAGCATAAGCACTGAGGTTCTGGTTAACAGAGCCTCAGTGACACAGTTAGTCAGTACACAGGTGCATACATTCAGGCAACAAACTATGACCACTGGGGTCCTGGCTAGCAGGATCCCAGTGAGACAGGCAGAAACAAACTTACATACATGTAAAAATGGGGGTAACATGCCAGGCAAGATGGTACTTTCCTACAATAAGGAAGAGATATACCGGTTGGAGGAGGGGATACGACAGGTAGAGGTCACGTTGGCTAGTCCAGGACTTGAAGGGCTTGGTAGAGGAGGAGGTGGATAACCTATGCAGGGTTCGTTTAAGGCTGCGAGCGGAGATAGAGGGGGAGGGTCAGGATGAGGAGTGAGGCATAGGGGATGGAGCATTTTGAATATGGGGAGAACTGTGGAAAGATATTAGCGTGGAAGTTGAAAGCAGATAGAGAAAAGGGCAGGGTGAAAGAGGTCAGAGAGGTTAATACAGGAAGGATAAAAAAGTGTGATAATGAGATTAGTGAACTCTTTCGAGATTTTGTTTCTGAATTATATGCTGAGGAGTTGGATGTACGGACGGATGATGTGGTAGGCTGGTTGGAGGGCTTGGACCTAGGCTCCTTGTGTGAGGAGGATAGTAGAATATTGAATGAAAAAATTGAGTTAAAAGAGTTATTGTCTGTTTTAAAAACAGGCAAAGTGGGTAAAGCACCAGGCCCAGATGGCTTGCCATTAGAAATGTATAGGTTCTTGGGAGATAGTATTAACCCTTTTTTTTGGACCTGTGTAATGACATCTTAGAAGGGAGAAGTAAAATGTCCCCGACATGGAAGGAGCAATTATTACAGTAATTCTGAAGCCTGGGAAGGATTTGAGATCTTGTGATGAATATAGACCTATCTCACTGCTAAACAATGACTACAAGATTTTTGTGAAAATTATGGTGGACAAGTGAGGTCCTGTGAAAAATTATTCATCAGGATCAAAAAGGCTTTATGAAGGGGAAGTCGATGCAGGATTTGATACATATTTTGATAGGTTCAATTGACTTAGCGACTACTCATGGGGATCCCTTGGCAATAGTTTTGGTGGATGCTACTAAGGCTTTTGATAGGCTAAACTGGGTTTATTTGAGGAAGGTTTGTGAGATTTTTAATTAAGGAAAGAAATTTTGGGGCATTTTGCAGAGGATCTACCAGGACCCAGAGGCTAGGATTTTGGTAAATGGAGTCTTATCCTCATCTTTCAAAATAAAAAGGGGCACGAGACAGGGGTGTCTGTTATCACAATTGCTTTTTAATAAATATTTAGAGCCTTTTGTCTGGAAACTTAGGAGGGACCTGAGGGTACTCCCGTTCTGCTGTGGGGAATGGAACAAGAAGATTTCTCTTTATGCAGATGATTTATTAATTTATACATCTGACATGAGGGAATCAATATAATTGATGAAGAAGTCAGTCAGTCTCCCCCTCACAATTATAGGACGTGTACATTTTGTAAAGATGATCTTTCTTCCAAAATGGTTATTTATCTTTAATGCAGTCCCACTGATGTTTGAGAAACAGTGGTTGAGTAAGCTTCAGGGAGAAATAGGTAGCTTCATTTGGGCTTTAAAAGGTGTGCGCATTGCTTGGAAGAAGTTGAGGAGGAAGCGAGAGAAAGGAGGACTTGTCTTACCTGATGTGCAGCACTATGCATGGGCTGTTTTTTTGAAGAATTCTAAGGAATTAAGGGAGGAACCGGAGGATTCTGAGAAGGGACGAATGTTTAGGGTTATGTTGAAATGTTGTGGCATACATCGGGCCGTCTTGCACAAGGTTGGGGATCCTAATTTCTTCAAAAAGATTTGGTTGAATTTAATTAAAGATTGGGTAAAAGTTTGGTGGGGACTGAGAAGAGCCCTAAAACTCCCATATTACAGCGGGTACTCCCCAATTTGTGACTCACCGAGACCCCCGGATTGAACTAGAGATAAGTTGGCTGTCCCTTTGAAAGAGGTGAACTTTTTGCTCTGGGGACAATTGGTTAAAGAAAGGAGGCTGGCGTCCTATGAGATATTGAACAGGGAGGTTGGAGGTCACTTATCCAGGTTTAAATATCTTCAAATTTCCATTTGGTTGAAGAATGTTTAGGAGGAAGTAGGGGCCTCAAATGAGCTGGAAGAGTTTCTATACTCTAACCCCCTTATATGGGACAGCAAAGCTTTATTGGTTGATCATGGAGACAGTGGAAGGAGCTTTCCATTATCTGGAGAATGTGTGGGGGAAAGATCTGCCGGGCAAGCAACTCATGGATCTTTGGGAAGCTTCTAATACTCTCCTATACAAGACAGTCCGATCCGCATCTTTGAGAGAGAATCATCTTTATACTATTCACAGGGTCTACTGGATGCCTGTAAAATTATCTAACATTGGGCAAGGAGAGGTTTGGGCTTGTAAAAAGTGTGGCATGGATAAGGCAGATGACCTCCATATGTTTGTGAGTTTTCCCCAGTTGGCTAAGTTTTGGGGTAAGGTGGAGGAGGTAATTAGGGGGGTACTTCTGATCAACTGCCAAATTGGCCCCTCCCTGGTTATGTTTGGTCTACCTCAGGAATGCAAGACACCAATAAAGAAAGAAGAAACTGCTGTTCTTTATGATATTGTTGGCTAGAAGAGAAATCCTTAGAAAATGGGTGTTGGTTTTGCCCCCAACATTTTTGGATTGGATAGAGGCATTAGTATATAACTCCACATTGGATTCCAAAAGGGGGAGGAAGCAGCAGGAGCTCTGGGCTCCTCTCAGAGCCTGGTTGGAAGGTTTGTATGTTTGAGTTTCCATTGTTGAGCCTGGACTGTCCGATGATAACACTACTCCTTTTATCCTAAGTACGATTAGAGGATCTTATACAGCACAAGGCCAGTGACTCAGCTCGGTTTCTGGGATGGGATCCTCCTCCTCACTGAGAGAGGTATAAGAGTGGGCAGAGGATCCCTGAGGTTTCGGGGTCCCTCCCCTCCCTCCCCCCCCCCCTTGGAGTCAGACTGTGGTGAATGAGGACAACAACAAAAAACATTCACAATGCTATGTCTCATGTAATGTCTTGGACCCGCCCGCTACACCATTGGAGAGGTGGTAAGCTTTGCAGACCCTGATGCAACCAATAAGTGTCATCCTGTTTGTTTCATGTGTAGTGCAAGGGTTGTGTGTAAAGTTGTATGTTGTGTTCAATGTAATTTAAAAAATAGCATTGTATGGCAATTTGGACTCCATTATCCATCCTTGGATATGGACGGTATGTTAGATGTTAGGGCCAGGATGTGGAGTAGAACTAAGTGATGCACTGTGGCAATGTCTGATTCAAGGGCCTTGTGATTGGTAGACACAGCATATACGTGAACAAACACAGCGGTGACAGTCAAGACTAGTGCCAGTAGTACTGGTTTCAAAACATGTATGCAGGGAGGCAATTTGTTGGTCCTAGTACATGTTACTGCTCTATGTGCCACACGTAGCAGACAGTTGCTCAGGGCATGTTAGGATTTGGGACCATGTGAATAGATCACTAAGGGGCTTAAGATGAAGCCCCTTGTGCCGCCAGTGCTTCCACTTTTTCCCTATGAAAGTCACACACCAGCAACTCAAGTGGCTCATAAATAAGCAACTCAGATAGCAAGGACACAGCTCTACATACCAGATGTGGACACTGTATTCGATTTGCACACCTATGTTGTTTATATCACATATCCCATGTTGGATGTGGCAACATTGGTAAGCCGTGCCATCCTCATATTTCTTGACATGTGCGTATGACGTGAGGGATGTCCATGCAGCATTGTCACAGGATATGCCTGTACTCAGTACATCTTCAGATAGTTCAGGTCCTGAGAGCATCCCTGATGCACTGCAAACAGCTTCACTCAATGAACACTATTAGCTAGTGTTGTTGCTAGATCACTGTGCAGATAGGATGTGGGGCATGCATGCCTCCACAAATGAGATGGCAGTGCTGAGTTTTGTTGTGCAACACCCTAACCTGAGCTTACTCACACATATACAGGCATTGGGCAGTATAGTGTGACACATCAGGTTGCTTTAGGACTATGCATGCGGTCATGGCACAAATCAACATGTAATGAGTTGAGTGGATATTGGAGAAGATTCATGCATCTCTGTATCACATGAGTGGGTATTCCATCCTGCATTATCACATACAATACCTGTCACATGTAGGATCATTGTTGCTGTGTGTCTAGACATCTGCATTTGCCATATCATGCACATGGTATGTTGAGTCAACTTGTAACTTTCAGGCTTAGTGCTTATGAGTGTGGCACATGTCAACCGATCTAAGGTAAATGGTGTATGCCAAGGGACATTCATTAGCTATCCAGCAAGATGTGTGTGACCTACCATGGTCACATAACTGATGTATTTGATGAGCATGGTGAATGTTGACCTGGTACTTAAAAAACATCACAAGCTTGTGCGCTGGTATTGTAGAATATTGGTTACCTTTCACACCTTGGACATGAACAATATGTAGAAGGCGGTTGTGGAGCAGATGTGCATCAACCTTGGCCTTGATGTTATTTCTGTGAGCTGTGGTGGCCAATGTGTATGATCTGCTGATGCTGTTTATATTGTATGCTTATTCACCCTCTTCCCAATGCACATTTAGATGACATGTTACATCCATGTTTCAGTGGCTAACATGTCCTCAGCACAGAAGCACCCTTTTGAAGAGTGGACAGAATGGTACTGGTACATCCGTGCTGTGGAAAAAGCATTCAGGTGGATGGACAGACATCACATGTGACAAAAAGCATAGGGGTCCTGGCAGGCACTTCCCCATGGTGGACCACCAAAACAACCAGAAACCAGTACCTAGATACCAGCCAAGTCACAAAAGGACAGCAGTAGTTCTGGAGGTTCTGCAACCTCCTCTTCAAGGCAGCCACCAGCAGTGTCATTAAGGCCCATATTTATACTTTTTGACGCAAAACTGCGCTAACGCAGTTTAGCGCCAAAAAAATTAGCGCCGGCTAACGCCATTCTGAAGAGCCATGCGGGCGCTGTATTTATTAAATGGCGTTAGCCGGCGTTAGCCGACCAGCGCTGCCTGGTGTGCGTGAAAAAAAACCACGTACACCAGGCAGCGCCGTCGTAGGGAAAAATGGTGTTTGGGCGTCCAAAAATGGGGCAAGTCAGGCTGAGGCAAAAAAAAGTCTTAACCCGATTTGCGCCATTTTTTTTGGGCGCCCAGATGCCATTAACATGACTCCTGTCTTAGCAAAGACAGGAGTCATGCCCCCTTGCCCAATGGCCATGCCCAGGGGACTTCTGTCCCCTGGGCATGGTCATTGGGCATAGTGGCATGTAGGGGGGCCCAAATCAGGCCCCCCTATGCCAAAAAAAAATATAAAAAAAATACTTACCACAACTTACCTTTTCTTCCCTGGGGTGGGTCCCTCCATCCTTGGGTGTCCTCCTGTGGTGGGCAAGGGTGGCAGGGGGTGTCCCTGGGGGCTTGGGAGGGCACCTCTGGGCTCATTCTGAGCCCACAGGTCCCTTAACGCCTGCCCTGACCCAGGTGCTAAAATATGGCGCAAATGCGGGTTTTTTAGTCCCGCCCACTCCCGGGCGTCATTTTTGCCCGGGAGTATAAATCCGACGCAATAGCATCGGAGTCATTTTTTAAGACGGGAACGCCTACCTTGCATATCATTAACGCAAGGAAGGTGTTCACGCAAAAAAATGACGCTAACTCCATGAACTTTGGCGCTAGACGCGTCTAACGCCAAAGTATAAATATGGAGTTAGTTTTGCGTCGAATTTGCGTCGAAAAAAATGACGCAAATTCGTCGCAAACGGAGTATAAATATGCCCCTAAGTCTCCAGCCAGGACCACCACTCAGGGCACAGACCTATGAGCAAGAAATGTGGCAGGATATGACTGACGTGAAGTTATGGATGGAAAAGATAGAAAGAAAGACAGACAAAATATACAAAACGCTCTGTTCCATAGAGGCCAGATCCAGCAGACGTTAACTTTGGAACCTACTTTGTGTAGCATATCTTCCCTTCTCCTTGTTTTGTAAGTTCTTAATAGTAGGGGTTTTGATATAGTAAAGGTTAGCATGTTTAGCATAGTGAAGGATAGTGTTAAAGACATAGGCCCACATTATGACATTGGCGGTAAATCCCGTCTACCGCCACACTGACGGCCACCAATATTAAGCCGCGGTGGCGGATATCTGTTCATCTTATTATGACACACACACACCAATCCAGCAGAATACAGCTACATACACAAATCCGCCAGCGAAAAGGTCAGTGATAAAGTAGCGGTCCTAACACCCATACTATTATGTCAACAAAACAACTCCCACCACATTATGACCCAGGAATCCCCACAGTGGATGTTTAACGGTGGAAAACCATTGGCGGCACATACCACCCCGCTTAGAATGGACGCCGACATACAAAACAACACCACATTGGCCAATATCAAAAACACACACCTGACACCCATACACACACCAATATAAAGCACACACCCACAGTACCCACAACCCCTTACGAACACCAATTGCTACCAGGAGACTGAGAAGAAGAGAACAGAGACAACTAGACACACACACCACTCACACCCATACACCCCTCATGCGCTCTACATTACACACCCCACCACATTACCCAACACACTCACACCAACACACATCACACAACACCCATAGCACCACAAAGGCACCCTCATTTCACTGAGGAGGAGTTATGGGTCATGGTGGAGGAAATTGTCAGGGTAGAGCCACAGCTCTTTTGAGCACAGGTACAGTAGATTTCCATTGCAAGCAAGATGGAGCTCTGGCGGAAAATCATGGACAGGGTCAACGCTGTGGGACAGCACCCAAGAACAAGGGATGACATCCGGAAGATGTGGAACAACCTACAGGGGAAGTACGTTCCATTGTAGCAAGGCTCCAGCTCGCCATACTGAGGACTGTTGGTGAACCTTCACCTCCTCCCACATAGCTCACAGCATGGGAGGAACAGGTATTGACATTACTGTATCCTGAGGGACTTGCTGGAGTAGCAGAAGGACTGGACACTTGTAAGTCAAAATCTACCTGTTAACCACCCCAATACCTGCATGCCATCTCACACACACACACCCTAAGTCCCATCACTCCAATCCATCCCACACACTGCACTTAAACATTTGATTAAACCCAATGCCAAGCCCTGCATGCCATACCAATGCATGGACACCCCTCCCAGCCCGGCATGGACACCCATCACTAAAGCATGCACAGCATAGGGAACCTAACATACCCACAATATATCACCATAAACAAGCAAAAGCTGGCTGGGCAATACCAATGATAGAGGGGAAGCCAGGGATGTACAAATGTCATACAGTTTAAGCAAAATATATCACTTACATCCCCACGGATACCTAACCCAATGTCAGTGGAGAGGATGTGCCACCACTATCCCGTTGCTCAACAGAAGATGTCCCCAGCGATGACAGTAACTCTGAACTTCAGGATCTGGAGGACCTACCTGGCCCATCAGGGAACACTGGACAGCCAGTCACCCAAGCACAATCACAGACCACCACTGAGCCTTCCCATTAGGATCCAACACCACAGCTCCTACCCAGCATACACAAATCTCTGTTCCCAGGACTTCTCAATCAGCAGTGTGCCCACTTGTACAGGGACCCCAGGCCACCCCTCGCCCTTAAGACAATTACGGACCTGGCATCACAGGCAGTGGGCACACTGTTCAGGGGACAGGAGCACAGGCCAACAGGGACACTGGGAGGACTGCTGTGCACCAAGGGGAAGACAGGACCAGGGAACCGACTTTTCGGGAGGCACTCTCAGGGATCCTGGGAGCCTACCAACATTCCCAGGATACGATGGGCCAGATCCTTGCCAATGTTCAGGAGAACAGGTGGCTGCAGGAGGACAGTACCAGGGGATCAGGAAGGACTTGCAGGCCATCAATATCACCCTGATCTCCATTTCAGGGGTGCTGGCAGACATGGCCAACATCTTGAGGGAGGCAACAGCACACCAGCGGGCCCCTACCACTAGCCAGTCAACTAAACAGCCCTCCACTTCCGCTAGTGGCCAGGAGGCCCCCCCCACAGGACCCAGAGGCCACCAGCATCCCTCCCCCTGCAGAAGGTGAACCACCCCTCAAACATTCCCTGCCCCCCAGACAGAAGTCAGAGACAATAGCTAAGACCACCACCAGGAAATGAGACTCTCCTGACTGTCCCCCTTGTGTCCCAAACTGTCACTTTGTCCACCTTGAACTGCCGTTGCTCCCCTTCCTATGGCCCCTTGGGCACTGCACCTGTGCTACAAACAGACTGGAACAATACCCTGGACTTTCCTCCATCATCTCCCCATTCCATTTAACTTTCCCGTAAACTTCTCAGGACTACAATAAACACCCTTGAACACAACTCAAATACTTGTATTTCATGTTTTGAAACAGTGTATTAATCGAAGCAGTCATATCCATTGCAACTGAACTGTACAGTGTGAAAGCATATAAATAATGACCTGTAGCTGGCTGTAGCACATCAATACACATATGCCATTGCATTAACACCTGTAAACTGAGAATCCATATGCATAATTAAATAGAAGTAAAAAGTGGGTAATGCCATCATGACACAGCCACACAGAATACAACAATAATCATAGAAATGTAATATCACCTGTGTGTCATTGGAGGTAATGACAGATAACGGATGTCCTGTTGTCCTCATCATCAGCCACTTCATCCTCACTGTCATCAGGGTCTACTACAGCCACAGGGGCATCTACAGTCTCCTCCTCCTGCAGAAAAGGTACATGCCATCTGAGGGCCAGGTTGTGCAACATGCAGCATGCCACTACTATCTGGCAGACCTTCTCGGGTGTGTAGCACAGGGATCCACCTGTCAGATGGAGGCACCTGAAGCAGTCCTTCAGGAGGCCAAAGGTCCTCTCAATGATCCTTCTGGTTCGCCCATGTTCCTCATTATAACATTCTTCATCTCTTGTCCTGGCATTCCTCGCAGGAGTCAGCAGCCACAATAGGATGGGGTAGCCAGAGTCAACTGCAGGTATTGAGGGACAACATTTAGCCACACACTATTCTATGAGGTTAACATCAGAGGCATACACTAAAATACTCCGGGTGGGGACCAAAGCTCACCTATAAGCCACACCCTGTGCCCTGTAGTTGGGACATCACATTTGGGATGCTGCTATTCCTCAGGGCAAAGGCATCATGCACCGACCCAGGATATTTAGCATTGATGTGGGAGAAGTACTGGTCTGCCAGGCACACCATCTGCACATTCATGGAGTGGAAACTGTTATGATTCCTGTACACATGTTCATTCTGGCGGGAGGGGGGACAAAAGCAATATGTGTCCGGTCAATCGCACCTATAATATTGGGGATATGTCCTATTGCATAGAATCAGGCCTTCAGAGTGGCCAAATCTTCCACCTGGGGGAAAGCTATATAGCTGCACATGTGTTTTACTAGGGCAGACAACACTCTTGCCAGCATGAATGAGAACATTGGCTGTGACATTTCTCTGCCAAGCCCACTGTCACTTGGAAAGAACCAGTTGCCAGGAAATGGAGCACTGATAGCACTTGCACAAGAGGGGGGATCCCAGTCGGATGACGGATAGATGAGATCAGGTGTGGCTCCAACTGGGCACCCAGCTCTGTAATCGTGGCCTGTCCAGTCTACAGGTGAGGATAATGTGTCTGTCTTCCAGTGTAGCTAAGTCCACTAGTGGTCTGTACACGGGGTATGTCTCTGTCTCCTATTCATCTGCAGGGTAGGAATCTAAGGGACACAAGAGTGAGCAGCCTGTCACAATTTGGACAACTAAACCACAACAGCAGTCCACAGAGTGCACTTATGTATTGGGACATTGTACATTTTGAGGTATGTGCCTATTTATCCTGTGACGCAGCAATTATTGATAGGCCTGTTCACCCCCCCTGAAATGGCGACCACCTGTCCTGTGTGGAGGGACAGGTGGAAGTGAGGTAATTTTGCTGCCGTAGGGCGTCGTGGCGGTAGGCGGTCGTGCATCGACGTGCAATTCCTCATTGGATAATATTGGGCCCTATGGAGTACAGTGGCCAATGGGGATGTACGCCAGCAGTGACAGTGTACACAGCCGTGGACATGACTACCATTTTCTAATTCAATCCTCACTTGTTTCATGACTTTCAATAGGAGAAGACCTACATTGCATGTGCTGCTGTGACCTGTGTCTGGAACCTACCATGGCCCGTGTGAACAGGGAAAGGGCCCCAGCCTTCACTTTGGAGGAGTTGGAGCGACTGGTGGATAGGGTCCTACCCCAGTACGGACTGCTATATGGGCCTCCAGACTAATAGGTGAGTACACTGTGGGCATGATGCATGTGGCATGGAATCATGGAGATGTGTGTGAAGGCATTGTGTAAGGGGGGATCATCTGTTGGTGGTGTATATGTTGTGGGCTAGTCTATGTATGTGTGTGAATGGTGATGGAAAAGGGTATGGTGGGCCATGTGTGTGATAGGCTGGACTGTTAGTTTAATGGAGTTCCCCTGTATGTATCACCTCTGCAGTTCTGCGCCCATTAAAAGAAGGGATTGTGGTGTGCCATCACAAAGGAGGTGCGGACCCTGGGGGTCTATGGCAAGGGTAGCACCCACTGTTGAAACGGTGGGAGAACCAGAGATGCTGAGCATGGAAGACCGCAGAGGCCAAGCTGGGGATGGACTCCCAACAAGGAAGGGGTGCCAGTCGGACCCTGACCCCACTGATGGCCCTCATACTGGCAGTGGCCTACCCTGAGCTAGATGGGTGCTTAAGGGAATCACAGCAGCCACAAGGGGATGATTACAGGGGGTATCATTACATATTTTGGCTGGTGGGGTGGTATCCGGGTGGTGGTTGTGTGTTAGTGGGTGCCCCTAAGGCCAGGCCATACATTGCAGCGTGTGTCATCTCTAGGGTAATTGTTGCATATCGAATACAGGTAACCTAGCTTGTTAGTGGTCACTTTCAGGCAGGGCATTGTGAGTCTCTGGTGTGCTGCAATTGGCGGTGTGTGCTCCTCATCATGCCTTGGGAACAGCCATATCACTGACAGGGCAATGCATATTGCTTAGGCCTGTTCCCTGTGTGTGAGATTGCCGTGTACGCCAACGGTGGTGTTGGTGCAGTCATTGACCCAGTGTTTCCTTTTTCTCTCTTCCCCTTTTTTTGTTCTGTTGTCCTGTCCTTGTGTGCATTAGCATCCTCTGGCGGAGGAGCAGCGGCACCAGTGACAGAGGGAGCTGCATCCCACAGGACCCTGGAGGCAGAGTGCACCGACACCGAGGGAACCATTGGGACGGAGGGCGAGGGGAGCACCACGGCGGAGACAGGAGGAGATGACACAGACTCAGATGCCTACTCCGATGGGAGCTCCCTGATGTTGGCCAACACCTCTGTGACCACCGCAGCTGCAGGTACAGCCGTCACCCCGTACCAGAACTGCCCTCCCAGATGCCCCTCAGCGATTTGCCCATGCCCGCTCACCCAGGAGGGTGGTGGGCACATCCTTCACCCCAGGCACCTCAGGCCCTGCCCCAGTGAGCCCTGCTGCCCTGAGTGAGAAGTCTATTGACCACCTGAGATCCATCTCTATAGGGCAATCAACCATTGTGAATGCCATCCAGGGGCTGGCATCCCAGATGCAGCAATGCAATGCATTCCTGGAGGGCATTCACGGTGGATTGGCGGCCCAACAGAGATCGATTCAGGCTCTGGCCTCCTCTCTGATGGTAGCCATTGTCACTGTTTCTACCGTCCCCCCTCCAACTACCAATTTCCAGTCCCACTCCCTGTAGGAAAGTACCATCTTTCTTGGCATGTTACCCCCATTTTTACGTGTATGTCAGTATGTTTTTGCCTGTCTTACTGGGATCCTGCTGGTCAGGACCCCAGTGCTCATAGTTTATGGCCTAATGTGTGTCTCTTTTGTGCTTCACTGTGTCACTAAGGCTCTGCTAATCAGAACCTCAGTGCTTATGCTCTCTCTGCTTTTAAATTTGTCACTATGGGCTAGTGACTTCATTTACTAATTTCAATTGGCACACTGGACCCCCCTTATAAGTCCCTAATATATGGTACCTAGGTACCCATGGCATTGGAGTTCCAAGAGATCCTTATGGGTTGCAGCATTTCTTTTGCCACTCGTAAGGAGCTCAGAAAAACCCATTCACAGGACTGCCACTGCAGCTTGCGTGGAATAACACACATGTTATTTCACAGCCATTTTCTCTGCACTTAAGTAACTTATAAGTTACCTATATGTCTAACCTTCACTTGCTGAAGGTTAGGTGCAAAGTTACTAAGTGTGAGGGCACCCTTGCACTAGCAAAGGTGCCCCCACATAGTTCAGGGATCATTTCCCGGGACGTTGTGAGTGCGGGGATGCCATTACACATGTGTACTATATATAGGTCAATACCTATATGTAGCTTCAGAATGGTAACTCCGAATATGGCCATGCAAGGTGTCTAAGATCTTGGAATTGTCGCCACATTCCAAATCTGGTATTGAGGAGCCAATTCCATGCATCCTGGGGGCTCCACTATAGACCCCAGTACTGCCAAACCAGCTCTATGAGGCTTGCACTACAGCTGTGTAGGAGGCTGGCCTGATGGAACTTACATCTTGTGCCAGGTCCAGTTATCCCTTATTAGTAGATTAGTAGTGTTAAAGCAGCTTAGGCTGATAGAGGTAGCTATAGCAGAGCAGCTTAGACTGAACTAGGAGACATGCAAAGCTCCAACTATACCACTTATATCATATAGCACTATCTCACAAGAAATACAATACTCAGTTACTCAAAATAAAGATACTTTATTTTAGTGACAATATGCCAAAAGTATCTCAGAGGATATACTCCCTTAGGAGGTAAGTAAAATACACAAAATATACACACAAACCAAAAGCAGGTAAGTAAAACAGAAAAGTAGTGCAAATACTGTAGAACACAATGGAATGCAATGGGAGACAATAGGCCTAAGGGCAACACAAACCATATACTCCAAAAGTAAATGCGAACCATGAATGGACCCCAGGCCTAGTGTAGTGTGTAGAGGGTCGCTGGGAGTGTAAGAAAACACTAAGGGTGTCCAAGATACTCCACCCCAAGACCCTGAAAATTAGGAGTAAAGTTACCCTACTACCCCAGAAAGATAGTAAAGTCGAGATAGGGGATTCTGCAAAGATACCAACTGACTGCAAAGCACTGAAGATGGATTCCTGGACCTGAGGACCTGCAAAGGAAGGGGACCAAGTCCAAGAGTCACGCAAGTGTCCAGGGGGGCAGGAGCCCACTAAACCCCGGATGAAGGTGCAAAAGGGCTGCCTCTGGGTGGAAGAAGCCAAAGATTCTGCAACAATGGAAGGTGCCAGGAACTTCTCCTTTGGTCAGAAAATGTTGCACAGCGTGCTGGAGGATGCAGAGTTGTTTCCACGCAGAAAGCTGCAAACAATCCTTGTAACTGCAAGAGTCACGGTTGAAGGTTTTGAGTGCTGCCAGGGCTCAGAAAGGGCGAGGAGGTCACTCCTTGGAGGAGGATACAGAGGGGTCGTTCAGTAACACAGAGAGCCCACGCAGAAGCAGGCAGCACCCGCAGAAGCACCTGAACAGGCATTCAGGATATCTGAGCATGGCAGTCATCTCAGCACAACAAAAGTCGGAGGTCAACTCAGCAAGTTGGGCAATGCAGGACAGAGTGCTGGGGACCTGGGCTGTGCATGAAAGAAGTCTTGCAAAAGTGCACAGAAGCCCTAGCAGTTGCAGATCATGTAGTACACAGGATTTCTGTCTGGCGTGGGGAGGGAAGGACTTACCTCCACCAAATTTGGACAGAAGGACCACTGGATTGTCGGGATAACTTGGATCTAGCTCATGTGTTCCAGGGACCACGCTCGTCAAGATGAGAGGGGACCCAGAGGACTGGTGATGCAGAAATTTGATGCCTGCGTTAGCAGGGGGAAGATTCTGTCGACCCACGGGAGATTTCTTCTTGGCTTCCAGTGCAGGGTGAAGGCAGACAGCCCTCAGAGCATGCACCACCAGGAAACAGTTGACAAAGCTGGCAGGATTAGGCGCTACAATGTTGCTGGTAATCTTCTTGCTACTTTGTTGCGGTTTTGCAGGCGTGGTGCCAGGTGACCCTCACACTTAGTAACTTTGCACCTAACCTTCACTAAGTAAGGGTTAGATATATAGGTGACTTATCAGTTACTTAAGTGCAGTGTAAAAGGGCTGTGAAATAACGTGGACATTATTTCACTCAGGCTGCAGTGGCAGTCCTGTGTAAAAATTGTCTGAGCTCCCTATGGGTGGCAAAAGAAATGCTGCAGACCATAGGATTTCCTGGAACCCCAATACCCTGGGTACCTAGGTACCCTATACTGAGGAATTATAAGGGTGTTCAAGTGTGCCAATCAGAATTGGTAAAATTAGTCACTAGCCTGCAGTGACAATTTTAAAAGCAGAGAGAGCATAAACACTGAGGTTCTGGTTAGTAGAGCCTCAGTGATACAGTTAGGCACCACACAGGGAACACATATAGGTCACAAACTATGAGCACTGGGGTCCTGGCTAGCTGGATCCCAGTGACACATACCAAACCCACTGACAAATAAGGTTTCCACTAGAGCACCGGGGTCCTGGCTATCAGGATCCCAGTGAGACAGTAAAAACACCCTGACATATACTAACAAACAGGCCAAAAGTGGGGTAACAAGGCTAGAAAGAGGCTACCTTCCTACAAGCTACAGCTGCTGCCACCTCACAGACAGGGTTCTGCCCTATTGGGGTCTGAGCAGCTCAGTCCCTGGAAGGCAGAACAAAGCATTTCCTCTGAGAGCAGAGTGTTACACCCTCTCCCTTTGGAAATCGGCGTTACAGGCTGGGTAGGGGTAGCCTCCCCGGCCTCTGGAAATGCTTTGAAGGACACAGATGGTGCCTTCCTTAAATAAGCCAGTCCACAGTGGTTCAGGGACCCTTTATCCCCTGCTCTGGTGTGAAATTGGACAAAGGAAAGGGCAGTGACCACTCCCCTGTCCATCACCACCCTAGGGGTTGTGCCCAGAACTCCTCCAGTGTGTCCCAGACTTAAGCCATCTTGCTTTGCAAGGTGTGGGGGCACTCTGGAGGGCTCTGAGTGGCCAGTGCCAGCAGGTAACGTCAGAGACCCCTCCTAATAGGTCCCTACCTGATAAGGTATCCAATCCCCGTCTCAGGACTATTTAGGGTCTCTCCTGTGGGTTCTCTTCAGATTCCACCTGCAAGCTTCCAGCAGCAATCCTCTGCAACTACTACTTCATCCTCTGACCTTGAATCAACCACAGCCTGCTCCAGGAACCGCTGTAACAGCAACAAAGTATTCACAAGGGATACTTTTCTTCTGCAACTTGAGCTGCAGCCAGCAACTGCAACAGTTTCCATGGTGCGCCCGCTCTAATGTCTCCCTGTCTTCATCCTGTACCAGAAGGACCAAAGAAATCTCCTGTGGGGTGACGGAGTCACTCCCCTGCTCACTCAGGTACCTCCTAAGTCAACGACTGGTACTCTTGGACTCATCTCACATCAACGAGCATGCTCCTTGGAACACAGAGGTGGACCCTATCGCCACAGACTGTCCTGAGGTCCTGCTGACGCAATTTGGAGGAGTTAAGACCTTGCCACCCCTGAGAGTGACAGTACCCTTGTGCAACGAGTCTTCTTCACTTCCTGAGGCCTCTGTGCATTATTTGCAAAATTCCTTTGTGCACAGCCTGGCACAGTTTCCCAGCACTCTATCCTGCGATGCACAATTCACTGAGTTGACCTCCAGTGGCGTGGGACCCTTCTTTGCAGTGCTGCACCAGCCACATTTTTCACCTTCTTTGTCCTCATGTCCTGGGACTCCTGTGGGTGCTGTCTGGCATTCTGAGGGCTCTCTAAAGTGCTGAGAGCCCCCTCTTCCTCTTCACACAGAGGTGAGGCCCCCAGGACCCTTCTGGGCCCAGACAGAGCTATTTTGATGCAAAACACAACTTTGTCTTCCAACACGAAATCACGTCTGCATCCATCTTCACATTGAGGGACATGATGTGCATCATGCAGGAACCCATTGGCATCTTCCTAGGGTGCATTTCTGCAGCCTTTGTCCAACCGGGGACTCTTCTTTTGCACCCTCTTCTGGGTTGGTAGGGGCTCCTGTTCTTCCTGGAACTTCTTTCGACTTCTGGACTTGGTCCCCTTCCTTTGCAGGTCTTCAGGACCAGGAATCCAGCAGTTGTTTGCAGACTTGGTTGGTTACTTCAATAATCCATGTCACGAGTTATAGTGTGTCCTAAGGAAACTTGCAGTACTTTACTCATGCTTTTCTGGGCTCTGGGGTGGGGTAATTTACTTACCTTTCCTGTATTATTACTCTCCCAGCGATTCTGCACACACCACATTTGTCTGGGAGGAATTCCTGATTTGCATTCCACTTTCTTGGTTTATGGTTTGTGTTGCCCCTAGACCTATTTTCTGCCATTGCATTCAATAGCATTTCCTATTGTTTCCACTATCCTATGTCTAACTACCTATCTTAGTTTGGTGTCTAGTGTACATATTGTGTAAAATACTTACCTCCAGAAGGAGTATTGCCTCCAAAATAGTTTTGGTACTATATCACCCAAATAAACTACCTTTATTTTTGTTAACGCTGAGTATTGTCTTTACTTGTGTATAAGTACTGTGTAACTATAAGTGATATTGCATGAGCTTTGCGTATCTCCTAGTGCAGCCTAAGCCGCTCTGCTATAGCTACCTCTATCAGCCTAGGCCACTAGATCACTACTACATTTCACTAATAAGGGATAACTGGTCCTGGTATAAGGTGTAAGTACCCAAGATACCTACTACAAACCAGGACAGCCTCCCACATTGGTGGGATAAGTACTTACAATTGCTTTACCACTTTGTTACTGGTGCTCTTCACAAGAAAAGCTTGCTCCAATACTTAGAGCATGTATGATATACACCTAGAAGTAATTTTCTAACTTTCTTAAAAGTTCTTTAAAGGTGATGGACTATGAAAGCCTATATAAATTGATTCTGCAAGAGCATATTTTAAATAACGGTGTGTCTGACTTGTTGCATCAGTATCTTGTGGACTCAGATCTGACCTCTCCCCAAGAATTGGGAAAGAAGGGAGACAAATGGGTCCGAACAAGGGTGATCAGAAAAGCTCATTCAGGGGGTGATAAGGACAGCAAGAAGGATGGAAAGTCACATGACAAGGGTGGGTACAAAGATAAAAAATCATCAGTCTTCATCAGGCCCACAAAAATCTTCTGGGGGTGGTGGGTCCAAATCCTTTTTTCACACAGATAAGAAACCATGGTGTTATATGTGTAAAGCCAAAGGCCATTGGGCAACTGATCCTCATTGTCCAAAAAGAAACACCAACCCTCCCACCACCACAACCCCAACGGGAACCACTAGTGCCCCTAGTAAAAGCAGTGGTGGGGGGAAGAGCACTACTATTAGCCAATAAAAGAGTGTAGCTGGGCTCACCATTGGTAATTTAGTTGGGGTTGGTCTAGTTAGGGAGATCACTGAGGCTGTTTTAGTCTCTGATGGTGGCATTGACCTAGCCACTTTAGTTGCTTGTCCCCTTAACATGCGTAAGTACAAGCAGCTACCCTTGATTAATGGTGTTCAGGTTGAGGCCTACAGGGACACAGGTGCCAGTGTCACAATGGTGATAGACAAACTGATTGCCTCTGAGCAGCACCTACTTGGTCACCAGTACCAAGTGACAGGCGCCCATAGCAACACTGTTAGCCACCCCATGGCTGTTGTGAATCTCATCTGGGGAGGGGGTTACTGGTCCAAAGAAAGTTGTGGTAGCCACTGACTTACCTGTAGAATGTCTACTAAGCAATGATTTGGAGACTTCAGCTTGGGCTGAAGTGGAGTTGGAGGCCCATGCAGCAATGCTGGGCATTCCTGGGAATATCTTTGCTCTTACCAGGGCTCAGGCCAAGAATAAAAGAGGACAGGGAAACTTGGATTCTGGAATAATGGACCAAGTGCTCCCAAAAACTAGGGGTAAGAAGGGCAAACCCTTGTCCACTATCCCTCCCTCCACAGATGATTTCCCTTTTGAAGAAGAGGAATTCTCTCCCTGTGCAGAACCTACACCAGAGGAGCTGTAAGCCGATACAGCTGAGCTTTTGGGTGCCGAGGGGCCTGCCACGGAAGACCTGAGTGTGGCACAGCAAACCTGTCCCACATTGGAGGGTCTCAAACAGCAAGCTGTCAAGCAGCAAAATGGGGATGTCAATGACAGCCACAGAGTTTACTGGGAGAATAATCTCCTCTATACTGAAGCGAGGGACCCTAAACCTGGTGCCACCAGGAGACTGGTCATCCCCCTTCCATGCAGGGAATTCCTCCTAACTCTGGCTCATGACATTCCTTTGGCTGGGCATTTAGGCAAGAGTAAAATATGGGACAGACTTGTTCCACATTTTCACTAGCCCCATATGTCAGAGGACACAAAGGAATGTTGTCGCTTCTGTGTCACCAGCCAAGCCAGTTGCAAAACTGGTGCCACCCCAAAGGCCCCCTTAATTCCACTGCCAGTGGTTGGGGTGCCCTTTGAAAGGGTAGGGGTTGATATTGTTGGCCCCCTTGACCTTCCAACAGCTTCTGGCAATAGAATCACCCTTGTGGTGGTGGACCATGCCACAAGGTACCCAGAGCTATCCCTTTAAGGACCACTACAGCACCTGCAGTTGCAAAAGCCCAACTGTAAATCTTTTCCCAGGTGGGTTTCCCTAAGGAAGTGATGTCAGACAGAGGTAGTAACTTCATATCTGCCTACCTCAAGGCAATGTGGAAGGAGCTTGGTTTTACCTACAAGTTCACCACCCCTTACCATCCACAAACTAATGGATTGGTTGAGAGGTTTAATAACACTCTCAAAGGCATGATCATGGGACTCTCTAAAAACTCAGAAGGAGATGGGATGTCCTGTTGCGATGCCTCATTTTTGCCTACAAGGAGATCCCCCAAAAAGGAGTGGGCTACAGGTTCCTTTCCTCTTGTTAGGAGGGTTGGGAACAACCTTTAAAACCTCAAAAGCAAGACATTGTGGACTTTGTACTTGGCCTGAGAAGCAAAATTGCTGAGTACCTGAAAAGGCCACTAAAAACCTTCAGGCCAGACAGGAGCTCCAAATGCAATGGCATGACCAGAAGTCTGTCCTGACAGAGTACCACCCAGGAGAGAAGGTGTGGGTATTGCAGCATGTGGCTCCAAGAGCACTCCAGGACAAATGGAGTGGACCCCATCTAATTGTAAAAAAAGAAAGTTGAAGTCACTTATCTGGTGGACCTGGGCACTGCCAGAAGCTCCCTTAGGGTGCTTCATGTCAACCGCCTAAAGCCTTACTATGACAGGGCTGACTTAACCCTGCTAATGGCTACAGATGAGGGACAGGAATAAGAGAGTGACCCTCTTCCTGATCTGTTCTCCAACACTGAAGCTGATGGTTTTGTGGAAGAAGTGTTTTTTGCAGACTGCCTTAATTCTGAGCAGAAGGAAGACTGTAAGCACCTCCTTTGTCAGTTTTCTAAACTCTTCTCACTCACACCTGGTACAACTACTTGGTATGAACATACAATTGACACTGGAGACAGTTTACCTGTCAAAAGTAAAATGTACAGGCAACCTGACCATGTAAAAGATTGCATAAAAGCAGAAGTTCAGAAAATGTTAGACCTTGAAGTTATTGAGGCTTTGATAGCCCCTGGGCCAGCCCAGTGGTGCTTGTCCACAGACCGCATAGCAAAGAAGGAAAGAGAGAAATCTGGTTTTGTGTGGACTACAGGGGTCTTAATACAGTAACCAAAACAGATGCTCATCCTATAAATACAGGGCAGGTGAGTTAATAGATACACAGTCATCTGCCAAGTATCTAAGCACCTTTGATTTGACGGCAGGGTATTGGCAGATCAAAATGTCAGAGGATACTAAAGCAAAAAAATGCATTTTCTACCGTAGGAGGGCATTATCAATTCACAATTATGCCCTTTGGTTTGAAAAATGCACCTGCCACTTTTCAGAGACTGGTGAACACAGTGCTCCAAGGTTTGGAAGCTTTCAGTGCAGCATACTTGGAAGAGATATCTGTCTTCAGCACCACCTGGGATGACCACCTTGTCCACCTCTGAAAAGGATTTGGAGGCCCTGCAAATGGCAGGCCTAAGAATCAAGGCTTCACAGTGCCAGAAGGGCAGGGGAAAGTGGTTTATCTGTGCCACCTGGTAGGTTGGGAACAGATTGCACCACTGCAGGTTAAGATCCATACCATTATGGAATGGGCTCTCCCTACAACTCAAACCCAGGTGAGAGCCTTTTTAGGCCTCACAGGGTACTACAGGAGGTTTATTAAGAATGATGGCTCCATTGCAGCTCCTCTTAATGACCTCCTTAGTAAAAAGATGCCTAAAAAGGTATTGTGGACAGCTAGCTGTCAAAAGGCTTTTGATGAGCTCAAACAGGCCATGTGCTCTGCACCTGTCCTAAAAAGCCCTTGCTTCTCCAAAAAGTTCACAGTCCAGACTGATGCTTCTGAATTGGGGGTTGGGGCAGTGCTATCACTGCTTAATACTGAGGGCCAGGATCAACCTGTTGCTTTTATCAGCCGGAGGTTGACCCCTAGAGAAAAGCGTTGGTCTGTCATAGAGAGGGAAGCCTTTGCTGAGGTCTGGGCACTGAAGAAGCTGAGACCCTACTTGTTTGGGACTCAATACATTGTCAGACAGACCACAAACCTCTATTATGGCTTAAACAAATGAAAGGTGAAAATCTTAAATTGTTGAGGTGGTCCATTTCCCTACAGGGTATGGACTTTACAGTGGAACATAGGGAACATAAACCTGGGAGTACCCACTCCAATGCAGATGGACTGTCCAGATATTTCCACTTAGACAATGAAGACTGATCTGGGCAAGGTTAGCCTTATTGGCCCTTGTTTGGGGGGGGGGGGGGTGTAGGAAAGTACCATCTTTCTTGGCATGTTACCCCTCATTTTTACATGTATGTCAGTATGTTTTTGCCTGTCTCACTGGGATCCTGTTGGTCAGGACCCCAGTGCTCATAGTTTATGGCCTTATGTTTGTGTCTGTATAGTGCTTGACTGTGTCACTGAGGCTCTGCTAATCAGAATCTCAGTGCTTATGCTTTCTCTGCTTTTATATTTGTCATTATAGGCTAGTGACTTCATTTACCAATTTCAATTGGCACACTGGACCCCCCTTATATGTCCCTAGTATATGGTATCCAGGTACCAAGTCATTGGGGTTCCAGGAGATTATTATGGGCTACAGCATTTCTTTTGCCACCCATAAGGAGCTCAGACAAACTCTTTCACAGGACTACCACTGCAGCCTGCGTTAAATAGTGGACACGTTATTTCACAGCCATTTTCACTGCACTTAAGTAACTTACAAGTCACCTATATGTCTAACCTTCACTTGCTGAAGGTTAGGTTCAAAGTTACTAAGTGTGAGGGCACCCTTGCACTAGCAAAGATGACTCCACAAATTTCAGGGCCATTTCCCGGGACTTTGCGATTGCAGAGATGCCATTACATGCCTGCACAACATATAGGTCAATACCTATTTGCAGTTTCTCAATGGCAATTCCGAATATGACCATGTAAGGTGTCTAAGATCATGGAATTGGTCCCCCATTCCAAATCTGGTATGAGGAAGCTAATTCCATGCATCCTAAGGGGATCCACTATGGACCCCCCAGTACTGCCAAACCAGCTCTCTGAGGCTTGCACTACAGCTACAGCTGCTGCCACCTCACAGACAGGGTTCTGCCCTCCTGGGGTCTGAGCAGCTCAGTCCCAGGAAGGCAGAAGAAAGCATTTCCTCTGAGAGCAGAGTGTTACACCCTCTCCCTTTGGAAATAGGTGTTATAGGATGGGGAGGGGTAGCCTCCCCAAGCCTCTGGAAAAGCTTTGAAGGGCACAGATGGTGCCCTCCTTGCATGAGCCAGTTTACACCAGTTTAGGGACCCCTTGTCCCCTGCTCTGGTGTTAAACTGGACAAAGGAAAGGGAAGTGACCACTCCTCTGTCCATCACCACCCTAGGGGTGGTGTCCAGAGCTCCTCCAGTGTGTTCCAGACTTCAGCCATCTTGCTTTGCAAGGTGTGGGGGCACTCTGGAGGGCTCTGAGTGGCCAGTGCCAGCAGGTGACGTCAGAGACCCCTCCTGATAGGTCCTTACATGAAAAGGTAGCCAATCCCCCTCTCAGGGCTATTTAGCGTCTCTCCTGCGGGTTTCCTTCAGGAATCCTCTGCAACTACTACTTCATCCTCTGACCTTGGACCAACCACAGCGTGCTCCAGGAACCGCGGTAACAGCAACACAGTATCCACAAGGGATACTTTTCTTCTGCAACTTCATTTCCAGCCAACAACTGCAACAGTTTCCATGGTGTGCCCTCTCTGAGGACTTCCTGTCTTCATCCTGTACCAGAAGGACCAAAGAAATCTCCTGTGGGGTGAAGGAGTCACTCATCCTGCTCATGCAGGCACCTCCTAAGTCGATGACCGGTACTCTTGGACTCGCCTCACAGCAACGAGCATGCTACTTGGAACACAGAGGGTAGACCTCATCGACACAGTCTATCCTGAGGTCCTTCTGACGCAATTTGGAGGAGGTAAGACCTTGCCTTCTCTGAGAGCAACAGTACCCCTGTGCACTGAGTCTTCTTCCCCTCCTGAGGCCTCTGTGCACTATTTGCAAAATTCCTTCATGCAAAGCCTGGCCCAGGGCCCCAGCACTCTAACCTGCAACGCTCAACTCGCTGAGTTGACCTCCGGTGACGTGGGACCCTTCTTTGCAATGCTGCATCAACCATGTTTTGCATCTCCTTTGTCTCTGTGTCCCGGGACTCCCGTGGGTGCTGTCTGGCATCCCGAGGGCTCTCTAAAGTGCTGAGAGGCCCCTCATCCTCCTCACACAGAGTTGAGGCCTCCAGGTCTGTCCTGGGTCCAGCTGCACCATTTTGATGCAAAATGCAACGTTGTCGTAACCAAGGCTTGTTGGTGGCTTCCAACACAAAATCACGTCTGAATCAATCTTCACATCGTGGGACATTCTTTGCATCATGCAGGAACCCACTAGCATCTTCCTAGGGTGCATTCTTGCAGTCTTCATCCAACTGGGTACTCAACTTTTGCACCCTCTTCTGGGTTTGCAGGGGCTCTTGTTCTTCCTGGAACTTCTTTTGACTTCTGGACTTGGTCCCCTTCCTTTGCAGGTCTTCAGGTACAACAGTTGTTGTTTGCAAGCTTGGTTGGTTACTGCAATAATCCATATCACGAGGTATAGTGTGTCCTAAGGAAAATTGCAGTACTTTACTCCTGCTTATCTGGTCTCTGGGGTGGGGTAATTTACTTATCTTTACTGTATTCTTACTCTCCCAGCTACAGAGACAGGGCCACTCACCTGAAAAGCAGGATGTCTGCAGGGGCGATGGTATGCCCCGCCTCCTGGAACACCACTTGGCACTTCCTGGTAAACACCGAAACCCCAGCATGTGTCCCAAAAGGAAAGGGGGAGTGGAAGAGAAAGAGACAAAACACTGCCACGTCTTGCCGGTCCAGCCAGGCACTCTGTATCTTCGGGGGGCAGGCCGTTGTTGACAGAGTGATAGTAGAGTTAGTGCACTCAACTTCCTTGAAACTGAATCTCTCTTTCTGATATGGGCACGGAGCGGTAGAACACTGGGATGCTCCAGCAGTTTTCTTGGAGAATAATAACTGTTGGCCCAATTGCTAACACTGCATTACCAAAAACCCAAACTGAGTACCATAACAAAAAGTAATGTGAAACTAGGGCTGGCTTCACAGAGATTCACTGTTGCACACTACAATTAGAACTGCACAAGAAAGACAAACAAGGGCATTCATTATATCATATGTAACTTTCCTGCATGCATAGGGTTAAACTAAAAGGAACATAAACAATCCAAGAAATACAAATGTCCACTCTGGGTTTAAACAGTTAGGGTGGCACAGTTTGGTTTGGTTTCCCTGTGTGTGTGTTAAACCCTTCAAAAGCAAATTCCTCAAACCTGAAACACAGGCATAAATGACACAATTTAAATCCAAGAGTTATATTATTAGAGAATGAAAAGTCAGGTAAATGCTCTTTTAAAATTGCACTGTCACCTTTTGTAGTACTTGAGCTCCAGCAGATTACCTGAAGCACATTTAGGCAAGTAACTACAATAATAATGTAGAATGTTCAGAAATGCATTTGTCTCATCAAGATAAGCACTCTGTCAAAATACGAGGTCTGAAATACATCAGCTGTTCTAGGAAAGCGCGGCGCTCAAAGAACAAACTCCCTGGTAAATATTAGTCACTTGGCTGCAGTCGTTTTGGGCGTGCTGGAGGAATGCCTGGTGTCAGGTGGTACAGGAATGAAGAAAATAATTGCCTCAAACGTCCTGATTACGAGGATGACAGCAGGGGATGGACTGCCAAATCAGATGCTGAGATCAGGAAGCAAAACAAAGCCAAGCGGGGAGGTATGCTTCACTCTGCTATTTATTGCCAATCAGGAAAGTAGTTGAGTTTCCACATGTGGATGAGTCACCACACCCAATTAGAAGCACATGTCTAAACCACACCCAATTAGATGCACATGTCTACATCTGCTCACATTAGCAAACAAGCATTGGTAAAACAAGTATTGATAAAACCAATTGTGTAACACAGCACATTATGTTTACTTAGAAACATGAAGGTTTAACCAAGAACAGATATATGATTTAACCCTAATCCCTGGAAATGCTGACAGATAACGCAGGAGGCACCTTGAGGATTCCTGACACCAGCGATTCTGCACACACTACACTTGTCTAGGGGGGGATTCGTGATTCACATTCCACTTTCTTAGTATATGGTTTGTGTGGCCCCTAGACCTATTTTCTCCCATTGCATTCTATGGCATTTCCTATTGTTTGCACTCTCCTATGTCTAATTACCTACCTTCTTTTGGTGTCTAGTGTATATATTGTGTATAATACTTACCTACAGAAGTAGTATTGCCTCTAAGATATTTTTGGTACTGTGTCACCCAAATAAACTACCATTATTTTTGGTAACACTGAGTATTGTCTTTACTTGTGTATATGTGCTGTGTAACTATAAGTAGTATTGCATGAGCTTTTCATGTCTCTTAGTTCAGCCTAAGCTGCTCTGCAATAGCTATCAGCATAAGCTGCTAGAACACTACTACATTTCACTAATAAGTGATAACTGGACTTGGTATAAGGTGTGAGTGCCAATGTTCCCTCTAATTTGTTTCCACTGTGCGGCAGTGTGCGGTCTCTGTGCGCTGCAGCCAAGGATACGTGCGCCAAGAAATTGACCATTCACGCGCGCGCAGCGCATAACTAGCCAAGATCTTTGGCATTAGCCTCTCCATACCACTAAAGCAAAAAAGGGATATCATTGCTCCATGCAATAGGGCATCAAGGCAGTTTTGTGACCTGGTTGCACACCCCAAGGACATGACCTGTTAAGTGCCACCTGCACCCCAGTTAGAGAAAACAGAGGAATTGCCCGCGGCCTTTAAACGCTGTTTTCATTGACTTCAATCCAGATTCAAATATGAGCATTTTCTGCAATAGGAGAGCACGACTATCGCTCCAAAAGGCTTATTTGATCTGAGAAAGTGATAATGCATATAAACAACTATGAAGAATGACAATGATGGAAAAGTTGATAACAGCACATTTCCTACTGTTCTGAAGCATTTCCTTTCTCATTAACCATTATTTTTCAACATAAATATCACTTGCTCGCTTGTATGCTAAAGTATGCCAAATGATGTTTAAAACACTCCCGCGGCCTTTAAACGCTGTTTTCATTGACTTCAATCCAGATTCAAATATGAGCATTTTCAGCAATAGGAGAGCACGACTATCGCTCTAAAAGGCTTATTTGATCTGAGAAAGTGATAATGCATATAAACAACTATGAAATATGACAATGATGGAAAAGTTGATCACAGCACATTTCCTACTGTTCTGAAGCATTTCCTTTCTCATTAACCATTATTTTTCAACATAAATATCACTTGCTCGCTTGTATGCTAAAGTATGCCAAATGATGTTTAAAACACTCCCGCGGCCTTTAAACGCTGTTTTCATTGACTTCAATCCAGATTAAAATATGAGCATTTTCAGCAATAGGAGAGCACGACTATCGCTCTAAAAGGCTTATTTGATCTGAGAAAGTGATAATGCATATAAACAACTATGAAATATGACAATGATGGAAAAGTTGATCACAGCACATTTCCTACTGTTCTGAAGCATTTCCTAGCTCATTAACCATTAATTTTCAACATAAATATCACTTGCTCGCTTGTATGCTAAAGTACGCCAAATGATGTTTAAAACACTCCCCGCGGCAATTAAACGCTGTTTTCATTCACTTCAATCCAGATTCAAATATGAGCATTATCTGCCTTAGGGGAGCACGTATATCGCTATAAAAGGCTTATTTATTAACGTGCGCGCTTGCCGAAGGGGCCTGCGCGATGGGGGAAGGAAAGGTGCACGTGCGCTCGCGAGCGCGCCTTACAGGGAACATTGGTGAGTACCCAAGGTAATCACTACAAACCATGCCAGCCTCACACACTTTCATCAACCCCAACCCATCCCAGACACACATACAGACGGGCATGCACATAAGGCAACACACAGGAGTGGCACAGGCAAACACCAGCACCACACTTCATCCCACAGGCACTCACGCAAACACCATGTAGTTGCAGATACGACAACAACTACTGCTTCCACTGTCTTCCCCTCGTCCTCCTCTTTCACCTCCCTCCCAGTCATGTCCACACTCACACCTGCATGCACTACATCTACATCCACTACCAGCATCACGACACCAAGCAGAACGCACACCTCACTGGCAGATACCTCCACAGCAGCCATGAACAGGTCCTCTCCCACCCTGTCTGTCCCCCCCAAGAGACACAAACGCAATCATTCACACATAGAACAGCCACTCACCTCACATCAGCATACTGCCCATGCACCGGAACCCAAGTACAGCAGAAATACACCTCAACAACCACTCCCTCCTCCCCCACTCCCCAACTCCCGTTACTCCTCCCTCCTCCAACTCCACCATCCCGAAAAATCTTTTCCTTTCTCAATTTGACCTCTTCACTACCCATCGCCCCCCTGCATATATGGACCAAGGACAGAGCCCAGCACCTCATCCAAACAGTCCACGGGGATAGTGGCAGCACACACCTACTCATGGTGGGAAGGATACCAAACTTCCATCACAGAAAGGGAAAGAGCCAGCACCACCGGGGAAGAAGGGGAAGGAGCCTGCACCACCAGGGAAGAGTGTGAAGGAGCCTGCACCATCTGTGATGAAGGGGAGGGAGCCTGCACCACCAGGCAGAGAAGGGAAGAGCCCATCTACCCCTGCCAGGAAGGGTAAGGGATCCACGACCCATGTACAGAAGGAGACAAGGCACTCTATGCCAGTGGAAGCTGTCAAGCTGACACCACCACCACCACCACCAGCTGTAGAAGTGCAGCCATCAGTGAGTTCAGAGGCTGACCAGGAGGCTCCTCCATCTACCACCACAGTGCAGCCATCGGACAGTGCAGAGGCTGCCCAGGAGGCTCCTCCAACAACCACCATAGTTTAGCCATCACCGCCAGCGGACACCATGTAGGCCACCGTCCAGGGGCTGCTTTGCAAGTTGCTCCCTCCAGAACCAGTGGGCAAGTCACACACTTCAGAGACTGCAGCCTTGCACTGCCCAGGACAGCCCACTGGAAATGGAGCACCATCCCGAACCAGTTGGGACAATTCCGTATTCGGCTGAGGTGCCCTCCATTATCCCCCTGAGGTGCCTTCCCACTTGAAAAATTATGTCCCTGCAGTGTTCTCTCCCAATGTGTTAGGATACAGGTTGGCCCTTGGACTGTGCCCTGTGGCCTTGTGTGCCCTTATGACGTTGGACTGGGCATTGTCCCTTTATGAACATTTGTATATATTTGGTTTGTGTGGTGGGTTTTGCTATGCTAATACATTGTTTGTACTCCAGCATTGTTGTCCGTGTTTTATTATGTTTTGTGTCATGTGCCTTTGGTTTACGTGTGCAGCTGGTTTTGTGTATGTTGTGTATGTGAATGGTGTGTGTTGTGCATGTGTGTGTCACTCTCATTTTCCTCCCACCCTCCCTTGTGTGCTAGACAGCTGTACTCACCGTTCGGGTTCCATGGTTGGGTGTTTTTTCCTTATCTCCAATGGTTCTTCCCTGTGTCTCCAATGGTGAGTCCTTTCACTTCTGAACTCTGTTTCTGCCAGGCTTTTGATTGCGTTGGTACTGCCCCAGTAAAGGTGGCAGTTTCCTGTGTCTTAATATGGTGGGCAGTACTTTGTCTCCCGTCTGGCTGTTGGTGGCTACCACCGTGGTGAATGTTGTTTCCGCTGTGACAGTTGGTGTGGTACATTGGCTGTTCATGGTCATAATTTGGCGGAACTTACCGCCAGCCTGTTGACGGTATTACCACCACTTTATCACTCACTGCCAGGGTCATAATGAGGGCCATAGTTTTTATTGTTAGGGCGGTGGGTTTTGGGTTTGTACTGTTCTTTGGTATTTTTAGAGGGTGGGGTTTGTTTAAGTTATTTGTTAAATAATAAATAAATAAAGAAAAATAATTTAAAAAAATAAAAAATAAGATCATATATATTTGTTTAGGTTCCATGTTTAGTAAGTCAATGTTAGCTATAATCAGTGTTGTCCTTATTTATATCTCTTAACGGGGGTGAGGGGTTGATGTTTATCATTTGGTGTTACATGTATAGCATAAGGTAAGATAAGTTAGCTGTAGGGATAAGTTTAGATAAGTTAGTGGTAGACCTGACAGCCTTAGGGTGGTCACACCTAACTATTTGCTTGCCTCCCTTCACTTTTTGGATACTGTTATTGCTGGTTTTAGGACTCTGCGCACTTTACCACTGCTAACTAGTGCTAAAGTGCATATATTCTCTCCTTTTAAACATGATGACATTGGATCATACCCAATTGGATTATTTAATTTACTTACAAGTCCATAGTAAAGTGCACTATACTGTATGTGCCCACGGCCTGTAGATTAAATGCTACTAGTGGGCCTGCAGCACTGACTGTGCCACCCACTTAAGCATCCCCTTAACCATGTCTCAGGTCTGCCACTGCAAGGCCTGTGTGTGCAGTTTCACTGCCAATTCAACTTCGCATTTAAGAGTACTTGCCAAGCCTAAAACTCTCCCTTTTCTACATATGTCACTCCTAACATAGGCCCTAGGGAACCCATCGGGCAGGGTGCTGTGTAGACAAAAGACAGGCCATGTACCTGTGTAGTTTACATGTCCTGGTAGTGTAAAACTCCTAAATTTGTTTTTGCACTGCTGTGAGGCCTGCTCCTTTCATAGGCTAACATTAGGGCTACCTTCAAATACTATTTAAGTGGTAGCTGCTGATCTGAAAGGAGTAGGGAGGTCATATTTAGTAAGGTCAGAATGATGATACAAAATCCTGCTGACTGGTGACGTTGGATTCAATAATACTATTTTAGAAATGCCACTTTTAGAAAGTGAGCATTTCTCTGCACTTAAATCCTTCTGTGCCTCACAATCCATGTCTGGCTAGGTTCAGTTGACAGCTCCCTTGTGCATTCACTCAGACAAACCCCAAACACAGGATGCTCAGCCTCACATAAGTCTTCCTGGGCTGGAAGGGTGGAGGGCCTGACACTTACATGTCAAAGGACAGTAGCCTGGCCTCACACAAAGGACTGCCACACCCCCTACTGGCAGACAGGATTGAACTGAAAGGGTACCTTGTGCACTTTTAAGCCACTCTTTGACGTCTCCCCCACTTCAAAGGCACATTTGGGTATTTAATCAGGGCCTCTGCCCCTACCAACTCAGACACTTCCTGGAGAAGAGAACCAGAACCTGCAACCTGCCAAGAAGAACTGCCTGGCTGCCCAAAGGACTCACCTGACTGCTTTCTGTGAAGGGCTGGTGCCTTGCTGTTGCCCTGCTGCCTTGCTTCTCTCTGGCTGTGCTGAGAAGTGCTCTCCAAGGGCTTGGATAGAGCTTGCCTCATGTTCCCTGAAGCCTCAGGACCAAAAAGACTTCAGCCCTCATTACGTAGCCGCCCGCCAAGATCTGACCGCCGGGCGGCCGCCAATGCAGCCACACCCCCGCCGCGGTCATTATGAGATCCCCGCTGGGCCAGCGGGCAGAAACCTGGTTTCCGCCTGCCGGCCCAGCGGGGATCTCGGCCGCAACATAGGAGCCGGCTCCAAATGGAGCCGGCTGTGTTGCGGACGTGTGACGGGTGCAGTTGCACCCGTCGCACTTTTCACTGTCTGCCCTGCCCTGTCTGTCTGCATGGGTCCCTGTCAGGGGGCCCCTGCACTGCCCATGCCAGTGGCATGGGCAGTGCAGGGGCCCCCAGGGGCCCTGCGACTCCCCGTACTGCCAGCCTTTTCCTGGCGGTTCAAACCACCAGGAAAAGACTGGCGGTAGGGGGACTCGTAATCCCAAGCATTACTACTGCTGGGGCCATTGTGGCTGGGAAACCGCCGGCCCGGTGGTGCGACTGCGGCGCTTCCGCCGCGATCGTAATGACCAGGGAAGCACGGCCATCCTGTTGGCGGTGCTTCTCTCATTTCAGCCCTGGCGGTCTTGTACTGCCAGGGTTGTAATGACCCCCTTCATCTCTACAAGAAGAACTCCGTGTGCGGTGAAAATCGATGCACAGCCTGCCAGAAACAACGCACAGCCAGCATTGTGGTGAAAAATTCACTGCACTCCGAACCGGAACGGTGCAGCCTGACTTCACAATGAGAAGATCGATCCAGCGCCAACATAGAGACCAGAAATTCAACACACGGCCCCCTGGATTGATGAACAGCCGAGCCAGAACAATGCAGCCAACTTCCAGAGAGGAATCAACGAAGCGCCTGCTATGCAGTAGAAATTTCCGCGCAACACCCACTGGATCGATGCAGCCCCTGTGACTTTGTCTTGTCAGTGCTGGAATTCAACGTAGCGTCCCAGGGGCGCCCGAAAACCACGCAACCCATAGAGGATCCAAGACTGAGCACCGGAAATCAACACAAAGCCTTCCCTGCGTGAAAAATAAATGACGCATCGCTGTGTGTGGCCCGGGAAATCGACGCACACCTTCCTGTTTTCCATGCATCTTCTCCTCTACGGTTCTTTGCAGAGATTTTGCACGCAAACCAGGTACTTTGTGCTTGTAAGAGACATTTGTTGCTTTTGAGAGACTAAAGACACTTTATATCATTTTTACAGTGATATTCCAAAATATACTTATTGGATTTTAATTGTTTTGACCTACATCTTACCAGATAAATATAATATATTTTTCTAAACGCTGTGTGGTATATTTTCGTGCTGTTCTACTGTGTTATTGCATGATTTATTGCACAAATACTTTACACATTGTCTTCGAAGTTAAGCCTGACTGCTCAGTGCCAAGTTACCAGAGTGTGGGCACAGCATAATTTAGATTGTGTGTGACTTACCCTGACTAGAGTGAGGTTTCTTGCTTGGAGCGGGGTAAAATGACTGCCAACCAAAGACCCCATTTCTAACAGTTAGTATAGGTTAGGTTAGAGTAGGTAATTTAGTAAGTATAGAGTTTTTAGCCAGATACTTTTTGCATTATTAAACCTAGTTATTTACCACTATAATGTCTCCATCATGATTTACTGTCTGGGTGGTGTCATTTCTGCACAGGTCAGGTTAAACACATGCCTTTGGCTTTTCAACCAGTCATTATTTACATTTGTGACTATGTGTATACCCTATGGTCAAGCAGCAGTTAGTTTTGCAATGGTATTACATCAGATACTCAAGACATTCATTGACAATGCATGTGACACTGTGGATGTGCTTGGTTACACATCCCAGTAAAGGTCATCATACACCATTTCTTCTTTGGGTTGTTAAGTAGTGAGACTTGCACCATTTTAGAAGTTGGTTTTATTGCACTCCTCCTAAATTGGGAAATTGACACACTCATGGCTGTCCATCACACTCTTACACATGTATAATTTGGTTATCACATCAATGTTGTACTGGTGCCATCATCCTACCTTTTCCCAGACACTTGTGTAGTACAACATACAAGCCACTGCAATACATGCACGCTACCTGTTACATGACATGCTTGAGAGACTCAGAAATGGCTTGCCAGTCCACATAGCAATAAGTCATCTCAATCATTTTTCAGCCATTGTGTGTGGCTTGGTGTCTGACACAAAGCAATGTATATCCTTTTGGTAAGTACTCAGTGTACTGACTTCACACAATGCATACAGTACAAACAGTTACAGCGTCAGAAACAAATTCAACATGTGTTACGTTAGAGAATGTATTTACATGTGCAAGTTTTGTTTCTGATGATGTACATTGTACAGGAGATTGACCCCCGAGAGACCCGAAGCCATTGGATGTCCACTCATGGTTAAAGGGAGGGGCATATCATGAGAAATGTGTAGGAGAGGAGTGCATCAGTGAGGAGGTGGTCACATTGCCAATAGGTAGGACTAGCCACAATGAGGGTCCATGCATGATAGGTCAACAGCGAGAGAGTGAAGTGAGGACATTGCCACTTGTTAGAACACTGGCATAATCTTAGGCACAGAACTGTCTATGTGCCTCAGACTGTAGCTACAGGGTGGTTTTACAGGTGAATGATGTACCTTCCTCATCTTTATCCTCTGATGTATGCAGTGCCTCCTGTGCCCTGTGTGGTGCTGGTGTTGAAGTGGAGGGAGGCACACACATATCTGACGCTGGCAATGTGGATTCCACAGTCCCAGCAGCTATCATCATGATAGGCATCATTGCAGCATGGAGGAACTGCTGGTTTCTCAACACAGTAGCAACGCCATGGTGGTAGACAGCCAGGTTGTCACTGAGGCAGGCCAACCTCCACTACATGGAGTCCAGAACAGTTTGGCTAGCCCCCAGTCTGTCGTCAATCACACTGGTACCACTTTGGGAGGGAATTTGCTCAAGCCTCTGCCTCAGAACACCAGCTATGTCAGCCAGGGACAGCTAGAATCCATGTAGCGAAGAGTGGATGTCTCTGAAGGCAGTGGAGTTGTCCTTATTCAGACTGGTTTACCTCCAAACTCCATCTAGGCTGCCTGCCATGGTCTCCATACCCACCAGCACCTACTGTGCCAGCTCCCACTGGACTCCTACTGGTTTTTTTTGGAGGATGATATCTGGGTCATTGGAGCCCAGGAATGTGTCTGGGCTGGCCAGTGGTGTGTGTTGTCTGTTGTGTGTGTCATCTGGAGAACCTGCAATGCTGTGTCTGCTCTCTACTACTGGAGATAGTGTCTCGATAGCCCCCAGGATATCCTGGAGATTGTCGTTATTGATGGTCTGCAGCTGGTCATCCACTTCATCAGAGAAATCCAGGGCAGGCAGCTTGGCAGGAGTTAAGGCATCATCCTCTGCGATGGATGTCAATCTTGAAATGCAGTAGCTGTTGACATAACTCATCATGTTCTTGAACCTGGTACCATTGTTACATGGTGCAGGGCCACACATCAAGTGTGATATAATGGGGTGAGCTGTCCCCATACATCCTCCTTGTCACCTTGCGTTCTTCATCCTGCAACACCCATTGTAAGAATTAACTACCACTTATGTATGTGTTCAGACAGAAAGGTGTCCCATCCTCCATAACAACACTGAGTCCAGAAATACAGATTTTTTTTTATCCCATGCTGCAAAGAGACCTGCTTTGCAAGGATGAGTGTTGTTTCCCACCATGAAACACCACGGGCACCATTTGAGGAGTCACACGGACCCCCAGATACAGTACCTTAGCAAAAGTGAGGAAGAACAGACCGGTGCATGGAGTCGGGGACTTAGGCATCGCTAGATCCGATGTAGCATCAGTTCCGGTGCTGTGGGGCAAAGGAGTGGAGGCGTCACAAAGAGGCATCAGGTCATTGCTGCGGAGAGGTGTAGGTGAGGCGGTGCCAGCTGCGAGGATTTGGTCCCTTGGCACCTAAGGCAAAGTCTAAGCCTGGTGAAGTCACGATGGTGTGGGGTGACCTCATGGGGTCGCAATCAAGTCACAGGGTCACAGGAGCTGCAACAGAGTTGGATGTCACGAACATTGGGTGTACAACACTCCAGCTCACAAATTTGTGCTAACATGGGATGCAGCGATGAAGGGCCTGTGATATAGGTGGGGGGGGGGTCGCGCTTCTGTGAGGTCCACAGCTTCAGGTGCTGGCAGGTTATGGGTTCATGAAGCAGTGTCCTTTACAAAGTTGCTGGGAGTTGTCCACCATCATTTTACTGGTCTTTACCAGAAATTCACTTCTGGGGGCCAAGGAACTGGAATGGCACCCTCTGGCAAGCTGGAGTCCACAGCATGCATACTCAGAACTGGTTGGTGAAGCCTTTGATGTACCTGTGGCTTCAAAACAGGAGACACGCTCCGTCCGAGCCCTTGGAGATACCTCTCAAGCAGGAATGTGCAACAAACTGCAGTCTTTGTCCCCTTTCACAGGTAAAAGCAGGAACCGCAGGAAAGCCCAACAAAGCACAGCCACAGGCAGGGGCAGCACTTCTCCTCAGATCTTCAGTTCTTTTCCTTGGCAGAGGTTCCTCTTGAATCTTTGGAGTAATCTGAATTCTGGGGTTTTGGGTCCACTACTTATACCCCACTCTACCTTTGAAGTTGCACAACTTCAAAGAAATGTCTCTATTGTTTACACGATCCTGCCTTGCTCAGGCTTGGCTGCAGACACACACCAGGGAGTTGAAGACTGCTTTGTGTGAGGGCAGGTACAGCCCTATCATGTGTAAGTGATCATTCCTCCTTCCAGCCAAGCCCAGATGGTCCATCAAGATATCAAGGTTACACCCCAACACCCTTTGTGTCACTGTCTAGTGGAGCTGCACAAACAACGTAACTGTCAGTCTGACCCAGACAAGGAATCCACAAACAGGCAGTCACAGAATTATTTAAGCAAGAAAATGCCTACTTTCTAAAAGTGGCATTTTCATATTAACAATCTAAAAAACAACTTTACTTTTTAAATTGTGAGTTCAGAGATCCCAACCCCCATGTTTACCTATGAGAGAGATAGGCCTTGCAACAGTGAAAAAACACTTTGGCAGTATTTCACTATTAGGACATGTAAAAACACACCACTACATGTCCTACCTTTACCGTACACTGCGCCCTGCCCAGGGGGCTACCTAGGGCCTACCTTAGGGGTGCCGTACATGTATGTATACATGTATAAAAAGGGAAGGTTTGGGCCTGGCAAGTGGGCACACTTGCCAACTCAATTTGGCAGTTTAAAAACTGTACACAGAGACGCTACAGGGCCAGGTGTGAGCCACGTTTACAGGGCTACTCATGTGGGTGGCACAATCAGTGCTGCAGGCCCACCATTCTATTCACAGGTCCTAGGCTCCTCTAGTGCACTTTACTAGGGACTTACTGGCAAATCAAATATGTCAATCATGTAAAAGACAATTACGCATACACAATTTACACATAGGGAGCACTCGCACTTTATCACTGGTCAGCAGTGGTAAAGTTCCCAGAGTAATAACAGCAGCAAAAAACAGAGTCCAGCACACAGCAACAACCTGGGAAGTAGAGGCAAAAAGTTAGGGGAGACCACGCAAAGGACGCCAGGCTTATCAGCCATCATTTATTGACCCATCACCAAGGTTAGTAAAGGCATGCTTTGCATGTCAGTGACAGCCACACATCACTGCACATTAAGAATGATGCACCACAACACAGCAGGCTGGGATGCTGCACTGCATCATTTCATCATACATGGGTAAATATGTCCCACATTTCCCAGATACTGACATCATAGTGACCCACCAGTGCATATTTTTCATATTACACTAAAGTAGTGCAGTGTACTAGCTCATATTTACAAGGTAAGGCACCTTGCATGTCTTATCATGGTCTTGTGATTATGTGCCCCATCACACCTGGCACTGCATGTAGTTGACATTCCATGTGTATTGCTGGGGGTATTCTAATGGAACACATGTGTGACCCAACCTGATGCAGTTCAATTTTTTATATGTGGATTTGCATACATTATATCTTACAACTCAGGGGTGGGGTAGCAGTGACAAGAGGGTATGTGAGATCTTTGTATGTCCCGGTAATTTAGATGTTCATTGTGTGCTGCACTGTGCATCATGCATGGGGCACAATTTACCAGACAATACTGCATCCCTCTTGATGCATCACATTTCTTGTATTCCCCTTGTCCCACTTAACAACACCAAGATAGTAACATATTTACAGTACAGCATACCATGGCAGACATTTCCATAGTAGCCTCATGAGGTATGGCACTATTGTGGTGCTTTACTGCATCAGCACCATAGAATATGGCGCTAGTGCAGCAAAGCAGGGGGAGGTCTACTGATTACAATTAGTGCTTGTAAGGAAATGCCTACTTGGCATGGTTACCCCCTGACTTTTTGCCTTTGCTGATGCCAAGTTATAATTTGGAAGTGTGCTGAGGCCTGCTAACCAGGCCCCAGCAACAGTGTTCTTTCCCTAAAACTGTACCTTTGTTTCCACAATTGGCACACCCTGGCATCCAGGTAAGTCCCTCGTAACTGGTACCCCTGGTACCAAGGGCCCTGATGCCAGGGAAGGTCTCTAAGGGCTGCAACATGTCTTATGCCATCCTGGGGACCCCTCACTCAGCACAGACACACTGCTTGCCAGCTTGTGTGTGCTGGTGGGGAGAAAATGGCTAAGTCGACATGGCACTCCCCTCAGGGTGCCATGCCAACCTCACACTGCCTATGGCATAGGTAAGTCACCCCTCTAGTAGGCCTTACAGCTCTAAGGCAGGGTGCACTATACCATATGTGAAGGCATAGGTGCATGAGCACTATGCCCCTACAGTGTCTAAGCAAAACCTTAGACATTGTAAGTGCAGGGTAGCCATAAGAGTATATGGTCTGATAGTCCGTCATACACGAACTCCACAGCACCATAATGGCTACACTGAAAACTGTGAAGTTTGGTATCAAACTTCTCAGCACAATAAATGCACACTGATGCTAGTGTACATTTTATTATGAAATACACCTCAGAGGGCATCTTAGAGATGCCCCCTGAAAACATACCGACTTCCAGTGTGGGCTGACTAGTTCTGCTAGCCTGCCACACACCAGACATGCTGCTGGCCACATGGGGAGAGTGCCTTTGTCACTCTGTGGCAAGTAACAAAGCCTCTACTGGGTGGAGGTGCTTCTCACCTCCCCCTGCAGGAACTGTAACACCTGGCGGTGAGCCTCAAAGGCTCAACCCCTTTGTTACAGTGCCCCAGGGCACTCCAGCTAGTGAAGATGCCCACCCCCTCCGGCCACGGACCCACGTTTGGCAGCAAGGCCGGAGGAGATAATGAGAAAAACAAGGAGGAGCCACTGGCCAGTCAGGACAACCCCTAAGGTGTCCTGAGCTGAGGTGACTCTGACTTTTAGAAATCCTCCATCTTGCAGATGGAGGATTCCCCCAATAGGATTAGGGATATGCCCCCTCACCTCAGGGTGGAGGCACAAAGAGGGTGTAGCCACCTTCAGGGCTAGTAGCCATTGGCTACTAACCCCCCAGACCTAAACACACCCCTAAATTTAGTATTTAGGGGCTCCCAGAACCTAGCAAGATAGATTCCTGCAACCTGAAGACGCAGAAGGACTGCTGACCTGAAAGCCCTGCAGAGAAGACGGAGACACCAACTGCTTTGGCCCCAGCCCTACCGGCCTGTCTCCCCACTTCAAGAAAAACTGCAACAGCGACGCTGTCCCCATGGTCCAGCAACCTCTGAAGCCTCAGAGGATTACCCTGCATCTAAAAGGACCAAGAACTCCCGTGGACAGCGGCTCTGCTCCAAAGAAGAAACAACTTTCCAACAAAGAAACAACTTTTAAAGGACTGCACGTTTCCTGCTGGAAGCGTGAGACTTTCCACTCTGCAACCGACGCCCCGGCTCGACCTGCAGAGAAACAACACAACAGGGAGGACTCCCCGGTGACTGCAACCCTGTGAGTAGTCAGAGTTGACCCCCCCTGATCCCCCGCAGAGGCTCCCTGTGACCGCGACTGCCTGTTTCTAAGAACCCAATGCCTGGTAAAGACACTGCACCCGCAGCCCCCAGGACTGGAAGGATCCGACCTCCAGTGCAGAAGCGACCCACAGGTGGCCCTCTCCCTTGCCCAGGTGGTGGCTACCCCGAGAAGCCCCACCCCTTGCCTGCCTGCTTCGCTGAAGAGACCCCTGGGTCTCCCATTGAACTCCATTGCAAACCCGACGCCTGTTTGCACTCTGCACCCGGCCGCCCCCTTGCCGCTGAGGGTGTACTTTCTGTGCTGACTTGTGTCCCCCCCGATGCCCTACAAAACCCCCCTGGTCTGCCCCCCGAAGTCACGGGTACCTACCTGCTGGCAGACTGGAACCGGGGCACCCCCTTCTCCAGTGAAGCATACGCGTTTTGGGCACCACTTTGACCTCTGCACCTGACTGGCCCTGAGCTGCTGGTGTGGTAACTTTGGGGTTGCCCTGAACCCCCCACGGCGGGCTACCTTGGACCCAACTTTAAACCCTGTAGATGGTTTACTTACCTGCAAAACTAACAAATACTTACCTCCTGCAGGAACTGTTGAAATTTGCACTGTCTAGTTTTAAAATAGCTTATTGTCATTTTTGCCAAGACTGTAGATGCTATTTTGCTGATTCAAAGTTCCTAAGATACCTAAGTGAAGTACCTTTCATTTGAAGTATTGATTGTAAATCTTGAACCTGTGGTTCTTAAAATAAACTAAGAAAATATATTTTTCTATACAAAAACCTACTGGCCTGGAATTTTTGAGTGTGTGTTCCTCATTTATTGCCTGTGTGTATGTACAACAAATGCTTAACACTACCCTCTGATAAGCCTACTGCTTGACCACACTACCACAAAATAGAGCATTAGAATTATCTCTTTTTGACACTATCTTACCTCTAAGGGGAACCCTTGGACTCTGTGCATGCTATTTCTTACTTTGGAATAGTAAAAACGAGCCAACTTCCTACAGTGCTTCACTTGAATGTCTGCCCATTGCAGGCATTACAAATGACATCAAAAGATGGCACAGTGACATTTTGTAGAATTTACTGCCCCATGTTTTCAGCCCTTACTGCGTGGGAATATCCCCCTTGCATACATCATATCTGGCACAGGCATATTGTGGGACAAGGACTTACAATGTGGAGCTATGCATGCATTGCACCACTTTTTTCATTTGGTGAAAGGGGAATGGGCACTTCAAGTCCACATTAGCATCAGTGCCAATGATGCTAGTGTGGCACTAACACTGATGTTATGCAGGAAGGTGTCCCTTTGTGCACAACACCACTCACCCCCATTACACAAGAACCCTTGCAGCATGGCCACATGGCAGCAACTTGTACAGCAGTGCAGATGGTAACTACAGACATGTCCCATATGTTGTGTATAAATCACATTTGTGCCCATTCTCAGTGGTGCAGGAAGGCAGATCCCATTTCTTGCTGCCCCACCCTGTAAAGCAGGCATTGTACATTATATCCAATGAGTGTTACACATTGGCAAATGGTAAAGTTGCCACAGTGAAGGGGGTGATGTGATGGTTGAGAACTGGGCTGGGCATATGGGGACAAGGAGGGGTCAGAGCCCATTACATCTGTTTAACCATTATTATCCCCCATGCAACCCTTTTGAATGCATACAGTGGGTGCACACCCCCTTCTGCTGTTTGTTGGTTACCAGATTCCGTCCCGCTGCAACTGACCCTGAATCTGCAGTAGTTCTTGATACACTGCACTGTCCTGTCCTGGGACTTCTATTCGCAACACCTCAGGGATGAACACTGCCACCATCTCCACCAGCACTCCTAGTTGCTCCTCTTTTTACAATCAGTCACAGACTTCTTGACCTCAGCCACAGTGTTGATTTGATCTACTATTGAGGTGACAAAGAGCTGGTGTTGGTGCTCCATCCCATCTTTGATCAAGATGTTGTTCCCCTCACTGAAGCAACATTCCTCTTCCTTTTCCCCTTCTCCTATGAGTCTGTTTCCCCACACGGGCTTGTATAGGGCTCATTGGGGTCTCTCTGGGGTTCGTCCTATCCTGCATTTGCCATATTGGGTCCTCCTGCCTTGCTTTGCATTTTAGTGGACTTTTTTTATGCATTTGACACTAAATGGCACTAAAACATTTAGCATCAAGAAACGTGCCGCAAAATATCCCAACATCCCTTTGTAGCATTAGTGTAATTTTTCCTTACAACATGTCACACAGCACCATGGTGCGTCATTTTATAAATATGGAGCATGCATGGTGCTAAGGGAAGTCGTTATGCAGCATTACATATTTTTAACGCACAACTGTGCTAGCGCAGTTCTCTGTCATTTTCCTTAAATGTGCCCCTTACTGTTTTTAAGTTCGATTTGTTGCAGGTGAAGTAACCGTTTACTGACACATATTGCTTAACAAGCTAGGAGGAAGGGGTAATAGGTATGTGAAATCTTTATTGCACTTATGTTTAGGTACACTTCTATTATTCGGAACATAGTTTGTTGTCTGTCTTAGGTACACAGAAGGCAAGGAATTGAAGTCATCAGGTGTCAGTTTTTGGTTTGCGCTGTTTGTCCTAGTCCCTTCATCTGGGTGAGTCAGGTTAGATCATTATACCAATCTATCTTACTTGGTTGGAGGTAGGGAATTGTACCTCATACCCATTTCACTCCCGTAGGTTCCTGACAACCCACATTGATCTTTTCACCTGAGTGAATGGACGCACATTAAGTCACATTAGTTGATTCAGCCCACATGATAGGAAACCTACAAAACTCAAGCACTCACACAGAGGGTGGATGCATTGCAAGGGGCATCACACATCACTCCTACCACTACAGGGCTAGATCTTGGAAGGAAATTGCTTGATGACAGTTTTGTACAGTATGCTGCAGCAGGACCTCGCTATGGGATTAGAAACCATGTGATTCATGTAACAACCCCATCTGCTATTCCGTTAAATGTGTAACCTTTATTAATCAGTGCCAATTACACCTTATGTGTAAGCCCAAATGTTTTTGTAACGATCAATCTAAGGTTGCCTTTTTATTGGCCTATTTGGGAGCTACAGCTGCTACATGGTAGAAACCCTTAGCAGAGAGGGACGATTATTTGTTATATAAGTATCCTGCCTTTAAAGCAGAGTTAAAGCGGTTGTTTGATTGTCTATTTTTTATAAAATCAGTGGATAAGGAATTACTAAATTTACAACAAGGGACAAATGATATATTGAAATATATAATACTCAACAGACTAGTGGCAAAGTCAGGTTAGCCAGAAAGCAAAAGGGGTTACGTGTGCTATAAGGGTTACAGGATGAATTGAAAGACCCATTGATAGATCACCGTAGGGAGAGAGCAAGAGATAATGGTCCAAGACAAAATTAGTGGTCTACAGGGAAAAAATAGCAGAGCCAGAAAGGACTGAAGCAGTACAACACAGGCAGTTAGGGAGTCTTAAAGACCCCCAGTTGCAAAATTAATGTCAGAGATGAAGTGCATTAAAACTCTGTCTACATTGCAGTAGCAAAGGTCATTTCTTGTGTGACTGTCCAGTAAATCCCAAGAGAATGACAGAATCAGGAAACTAAGGTACCTAAATAGAGGGGAGGCGAGTGTTTTGGGGTTACAGGATAATTCCACCTCAAGAACTTTGGCTCAAACATTTATTGTACAACATTACTGTCATTTATTTCTGAAGGCTTATTTATCTTGGCATGGGGGCTCAGTGGAATTCCAGTTATCGGTAGATTCAGAGGCCACAGGAAATTTCATGGATTAGACCTTTGCTTCCTGGTTTGGTATTCCATGGGAACAAAAAAAACAGGTAGATGAAGTCAAGACTATTGATGGCAGCACTCTGAACTCTGGTCTTATTCCTCACATCATCTCCACTCTATCACTGACTATACAGTAAAACTCACATAGAAACCATAAAATTTGATTTGATACATGCACTATACTTTCAAGCCGTACTGGGTGTACCATGGTTGGAATTACATGACCATATTGATTGGAAGAGTCAGACTGTAAACTTCTGCTCTTCCTTCTGTACTGAACCTTGCAAGAGCCAGGCCCCTTCAGAAAAGACCATAGACTGTAGATCTAGCGGATGTGTTTGAAAAATAGAAAGCTACCACCCATCATCCTTATGACTGTTAGAATGACTTCATCCCTGAGGCCTGTATACCATGTAGTAGAATCTATGTGTTAATTGAAAAAGAAAACATCCATCTGAAGAAATATCAAGATGATATGTTACAAATAGAGTTTATTAGACCTTCCCGCTCTCCAGTTTCTTCTGCTCTTTTTTTTGTGCCAAAGAAAGGGGGGTGAGCTGCGCCCCTGTATTGATGGTAGATCCCTTAATGAAGTCACAGTGAAGAACCGTTGTCCTTTGCCACATATTTCTAGCCTACTCGATCACGTGACAGAAACCAACGTCTTCACTAAATTAGATCTAAGAGGGGCTTATAATCTGGTACAAGTCAGGGAGGGTGATAAGTGGAAGACTGCTTTCTGTACTAAATTTGGCCTGTATGAATAACTGGTAATGCTGCTCGTGCTGTGTAATGCCCCCGCAGCTTTTTAGTTCTTCATAAATGAAGTATTGAGAAATTTCTGGATGCATATGTGGTGGTCTATCTTGATAACATACTCATTTATTCCTCTACTATGAGAGTACATCATGTACATGCGAGGGATGTCTTACAGAGAGTACAAGCACATAAACTTTATATCAAATTGGAAAAATTTGAATTTCATGTACCAACGGTTTCTTTGTTGGGGTATGTTCTTTCTACCCAAGATGTAAGTATAAATCCCCAAAAGGTTCAGGCTATCATACAATGGAAGTCGCTTGGGTCAGTAAAAGAGATCCAAAGTTTTCTAGGGGTTTCTAATTTTTAGAGAAGATTCATAGATCATTCTCCTTTTTGGTAACCCCTGTTACTCAGTTGTTAAAGAAGGGAAAGGCTTTTCACTGGCTGGAGACTACTGAGCGAGCATTTCAACAGTTGAAGTAGGCTTTTAACTCAGCCAGAGCCAGGGAATTGTTGGCCATCAAAAAAGCCTTTGATGAGTGGCAATACTGCTTGATGGGTGCCTGGCATACAGTTACAGTAATCACAGTTCACAGTTACTTAAAGTTTCTGAAATTGGTAAAAGCTTTTTCCAATTCTTTACTACCTATGACTTTATAATACTGTTTCAGTTAGGGAAACAACATGAAAAGGAAGATGCTTCACATTCTATAATATCTCCAGATTGTATTGTAGGTGCTATAATGTCTGAGCAAGCATTTCTGCAAGATGTAGCTGCAGCACAGTGCCTATAAGAAGCAGAAGAGATCATACAGGAACAAGATAGTAAGCTAATTCATGGCATGTACTACATACAAAATGGTTCATACATACCCATGACAGCAACATGTGTTACATTGGTGCCATACACAAATACGAGCTAGTCATCTAGGTGAGAAGCATATGACTGAACTAGTTCTCTATTATTTTTGGTGGCCCACACTTGAACCTGACACTAAACTGTAGGAGGCTGGCCTGGCTTACAGTGGGTACCTTGTGGTACTTACTCTCTGTGCCAGGTCCAGTTATCCCTTATTAGTAGATTAGAGGTGTTCTAGCAGCTTAGGCTGATAGAGGAAGTTATAGCAGAGCAGCTTAGGGTGAACTAGGAGACATGCAAAGCTCCTCCTACACCACTTAAATCACTTAGGGGCATATTTATACTCCGTTTGCGCCGGAATTGCGCAAGACAGGAAACAAAGGAATCTGAATAAATCAGCTTTGTATCAGTTAGCAAGATTTTCCTAATTTTTGAAGGAGGTTATTTGAAATAGTATGACTCTGGATGTTTTGTGTCATGCCCAGAAAAATAAGTAAATTTATCTGAATAATGTTTTGGACTCCCCACTGGTGGTGTTGAACAGCGTCCCCACTGTGTGTAGTTAAGTACTGGTCTGTGTCTAGTGGCATGATGCAGGTAGTAATGTCCCCAGTCATTGTATCAGAACATTTCCTCATAATTCATTGTATGTCTATATACATCATCACTTTCAAACACTGAGTAGTCCTTCATTTCAGTTAACATGGAATCAACTGTCTGGACATCCCAATCATCAGATGCAAAACCAGATGTAATTAAATCAGTCTTAGACATTTTGAAGACATATGGAATTTGAATGATCTTAGTAGGCCGGTATATATCAAATGGAACGTTGTCCCACACAATCCCTTCAGGAATTGGTACAGCTGAAATGTTCACAAGGGACAAGTCTCTTTGGACCTTATGTGAGGAATGATATGGAGTGACGACTTCATCCACAAGCTCCACTGAGGAGTGTTCAGGAAGGTAATGACCATTTATAAGTAAAAAATAAACAGTCACGAAACTAGTCCATAGAAATAATGAAACAAATGTCAAGCAAAACCATAAATAGTTCCATGGGCGTACTAAATAGTTATTTTTAAGCCAGAGGTACAGCTTAGGCATCTTTGAAACATTTACAATGACTGGAGTGGATGAGTCTGAAGAAAAGAGTGTTGATGAAGTAACCAGAAACAGTCTCTGCAAATGCAGGAGCAGGTGCATTGCTGGTGGATGGATCCACTTCCCGTTGAGTTTTATAGTAGACGGTGTTGTCAGTCTGTGTAGTGCTGGTGTACAAAACAGCCAAATCTTGGATAGGTGCTGTCATTGAAGTGGTAACTGGAATCAGCAAGAGCTCATTTTCTGCCCTCCCCATGATCAAGGAGGTAGTTGTAGCATCGTTGGACATTGTTGTGCAGTCCGAAGTAGTATTGTTATTTTTACTTTGAAGAGGTATGTCCTGTTGAGTAGTGAGAGGGGACCAGGAACTACCCAAGGGACCTCTGGGTTTACTGTGCAGGATTGGCCACATGGTGAACTTTGGCATCATCAATGGAAATGAATCTGTTTGATCTGGAACCAGGTAGTGGTGGTAAGATGACAGTTCTAAGTACCTTGTACTCTCAGGACTGGGGCCGGTGTTCTGTAGGATGGACAAAATTCCTTCTACACAGCGTTCTTCTCACGAACCAGATCCCCGACTTTAGGAATCCAGACAGTAGAAGTTGTTGTTAAATCCCTTATTCCTAAGGTTGCAGCACTGGCGGATGATTTATCAGCACAAAATTACTGAATCTCCTGTACAACAATGAGATGTTCAATTATGTCAAAAGGTGTGTCTGCTGCCACCAAACCAGGGTCATCAAGATCTGGGATATACATAGGTATCCCAGAGAGAACCTCATAGGGAATGCGTTCCCCCACGCACTTTCTTGGCAGATTATTCAGTGCTCTCTGGACCCCATTTAGGTGATGAAACAAGCTGCGGCCAGAACCTAATACTCTAACTGTTAAGGACTGCTTGAGATCATGGATCTGCCTCTCCACAACCGAATTTCACTCGGGATATATGGTGAGGAGTAATGGAGGTCAACACCCATCATCCCCATGGTGTCCCCAAATGCCTTAGAGGCAAATGCAGGGCCCTGGTCTAAATAGAATGCTGCAACTGCATATGCACCGATGAAGATCAGCAAGTCTTTTATAACAGTTCGAGCATCAGCTGACCGCTGAGGCCATACCCATAGGAATCTAGAACAAGAATCTACAGCGACTAAGATGTATTTGTATGCACAATCAGGTGGAAGTGGACCGCAATGGTCCAGGTACACACACTGTAGTGGCCTTCTAGACACTAAGGGGCATATTTATACTCCGTTTGCGCCGGAATTGTGTTGTTTTTTTTTACGCAATTTCGACGCAAAACTAACTCCATATTTATACTTTGGCGTTAGACGCGTCTAGCGCCAAAGTCCATGGAGTTAGCGTCATTTTTTAGCGTGGACACCTACTTTGCGTTAATTATATGCAAGGTAGGCGTTCCCGTCTAAAAAATCGACTCCGAGGCATGTGCGTTGGATTTATACTCCCGGGCAAAAATCACGCCCGGGAGTGGGCGGGTCAAAAAAAATGACGTACGGCCGCTTTTGTGCAGTTTTTTTAGCGCCTGCAAAAGGCAGGCGTTAAGGGACCTGTGGGCTCTGAAGGAGCCCAGAGGTGCCCTCCCATGCCCCCAGGGACACCCCCTGTCACCCTTGACCACCCCAGGAGGACACCCAAGGCTGGAGGGACCCATCCCAGGGACATTTAGGTAAGTTCAGGTAAGTGTTTTTTTGGTTTTTTTTGTGGTATAGGGGGGGCCTGATTTGTGCCCCCCTACATGCCACTATGCCCAATGACCATGCCCAGGGGACAGAAGTCCCCTGGGCAAGGCCATTGGGCAAAGGGGCATGACTCCTGTCTTTGCTAAGACAGGAGTCATTTCTATGGGGGTTGGGAGTGAAAAAAAATGGCGCAAATCGGGTTGAGGCGAAAAAATTGGCTCAACCTGACTTGCCCCATTTCTTGACGCCCAAGCCCCATATCCCCCTAGGCCGGCGCTGCCTGGTGTACGTCGTTTTTTTTAACGCACACCAGACGGCGCTGGCGGCTAACGCCGGCTAACGTCATTCAATAAATATGGCGCCCGCATGGTGCTTCAGAATGGCGTTAGCCGGCGCTAATTTTTTTGACGCAAAACTGCGTTGGCGCAGTTTTGCGTCAAAAAGTATAAATATGGGCCTTAGTACTATGTCATAAGAAAACACAATATTCAGAGTTACTGAAAATAAAGGTACTTTATTTTAGTGACAATATGCCAAAAGCATCTCAGAGGATATACTCCCTTAGGAGGTACATAAAATACACAAAATATACACACACAAACCAAAATCAGGTAAGTAACAGTTAGAAAAATAATGCAAACAATGTAAAACACAATAGAATATAATAGGTGGAGACCCGGGGATGACATGGAATTGTCCCCCCAATACCAGAATGGTATTGGGGTGACAATTCCATGATCCTAGACATGTTACATGGCCATGCTCGGAGATACCATTGTGACGCTACATATAGGTATAGACTTATATGTAGTGCAAGCAAGTGATGGTGTCCCGCACTCACAAAGTCCGTGGAAATTCCCCTGAACAATGTGGGGGCACCTTGGGTAGTGCCAGGGTGCCCACACACTAAGTAACTTTGCACCTAACCTTCACTAAGTGAGGGTTAGATATATAGGTGACTTATAAGTTACTTAAGTGCAGTGTAAAATGGCTGTGAAATAACGTGGATGTTATTTCACTCAGGCTGCAGTGGCCGTCCTGTGTAAGAATTGTCTGAGCTCCCAATGGGTGGCAAATGAAATGTGGCAGACCATAGGGATCTCCTGGACCCCCAATACCCTGGGTACCATTCTGGTATTGGGGGACAATTCCATGCATCCCCGGGTCTCCAGCATAGAGCCTGGGTACTGCCAAACTAACTTTCTGGGATTTTCTCTGCAGCTACTGCTGCTGCCAACCCTCAGACAGGTTTCTGCCCCCCTGGGGCCTGGGCAGCCCAGCCCCAGGAAGGGAGAACAAAGGATTTCCTTTGAGAGAGGGTGTTACACCCTCTCCCTTTGGAAATAGGTGTGAAGGGCCTGGGGAAAGTAGCCTCTCCTGGCCTCTGGAAATGCTTTGAAGGGCACAGATGGTGCTCTCCTTGCATAAGCCAATCTACACCGGTTCAGGGATCCCCCAGCCCTTCTCTGGCGTGAAACTGGACAAAGGAAAGGGGAGTGACCACTCCCCTGACCAGCACCAGGGGAGGGGCCCAGAGCTCCTCCAGTGTGTCCCATACCTCTGCAATCTTGGATGCAGAGGTGTGAGGGCACAATGGACAGCTCTGAGTGGCCAGTGCCAGCAGGTGATGTCAGAGGCCCCTCCTGCTAGGTGCTTACCTTTCTCTGTAGCCAATCCTCCTCTGAGGGCTATGTAGGGTCTCTTCTGTGGGGATCTCCCCAGATTACGAATGCAAGAGCTCACCAGAGTTCCTATGCACTTCCCTCTTCGACTTCTGCCAAGGATCGACCACTGACTGCTCCAGGACGCCTGCAAAACCGCAACAAAGTAGCAAGAAGACTACCAGCAACATTGTTGCGCCTCATCCTGCCAGCTTTAATGACTGTTTCTAGGTGGTGCATGCTCTGAGGGCTGTCTGCCTTCACCCTGCACTGGAAGTCAAGAAGAAATCTCCTGTGGGTTGATGGAATCTTCCCCCTGCTAACGCAGGCACCAAATGTCTGCATCACCGGTCTTCTGGGTCCCCTCTCATCTTGACGAGCGTGGTCCCTGGAACACAGGAGCTGAATCCAAGTGTCCCGACAGTCCAGTGGCCCATCTGTCCAAATTTGGTGGAGGTAAGTCCTTCCCTCCCCACGCCAGACAGTAATCCTCTGAACTGCGTGAACTGCAGTTGCTCGGGCTTCTGTGCACTTTTGCAAGACTTCCTTTATGCACAGCCGAGCCCAGGTCCCCAGCACTCTGTCCTGCATTGCCCAACTCGCTGAGTTGGACTCCATCTTCGTGGGACCCTCTTTTGTTGTGCTGAGTCGACCGTCGTGCTCAGACATTCTGAATGCCTGTTCAGGTGCTTCTGCGGGTGCTGCCTGCTTTTGCATGATCTCTCCGTGTTGCTGAGTGCCCCATCTGTTTCCTCTTCCAAGGAGCGACCTCCTGGTCCTTCCTGGGCCCTGGCAGCACCCAAAACCTTTAACCACGACTCTTGCAGCTAGCAAGGCTTGTTTGCAGTCTTTCTGCATGGAAACAACTCTGCGTCCTCCAGCACACCATGGGACATCTTCTGACTAAAGGAAACGTTCCTGGCACCTTCCGTTGTTGCAGAATCTTCGGCTTCTTCTACCCAGAGGCAGCCCTTTTGCACCTTCATCCGGGGTTTAGTGGGATCTTGCCCCCCCAGACACTTGCGTGACTCTTGGACTTGGTCCCATTCCTTTACAGGTCCTTTGGTCCAGGAATCCATCTTCAGTGCTTTGCAGTCAGTTGTTGTCCTTGCAGTATCCCCTATCTCAACTTTACTGTCTTTCTGGGGTAGCAGGGTAACTTTACTCCTACTTTTCAGGGACTTGGGTTGTGGTATTTTGGACACCCTTAGTGTTTCCTTTCACTCCCAGCAACCCTCTACACACTACACTAGGCCTGGAGTCCATTCGTGGTTCGCATTCCACTTTTGGAGTATATGGTTTGTGATGCCCCTAGGCCTATTGTCACCTATTGCATTCTATTGTGTTCTACACTGTTTGAACTAATTTTCCAACTGTTACTTACCTGATTTTGGTTTGTGTGTGTATATTTTGTGTATATTACTTACCTCCTAAGGGAGTATATCCTCTGAGATACTTTTGGCATATTGTCACTAAAATAAAGTACCTTTATGTTTAGTAACTCTGAGTATTGTGTTTTCTTATGATACAGTACTAAGTGATATAAGTGGTATAGTAGGAGCTTTGCATGTCTCCTAGTTCACCTTAAGCTGCTCTGCTATAGCAACCTCTATCAGCCTAAACTGCTAGAACACCTCTAATCTACTAATAAGGGATAACTGGACCTGCCACAGAGTGTAAGTACCACAAGGTACCCACTATGAGCCAGGCCAGCCTTCTACATTGGTAGTGCAGCGGTGGAATAAGTACTTGTAACTGCTTTACCACTTTGTCATTGGTGCTTTTCATAAGAAAAACATATACCAAATACTTCAGAATATACACCTTGACCTAAACAGTTTAACTTTCCTTCTCTAAAACTTTTTAAAAAGTTTCTGAAAAGTTTCTGAAAACTTTCAAAAGTTTTCAAAAGTTAGAAAAGGTTTTTCTTTGTTCTTTCAAAAGTTCCAAAAACTTTTTTCTCTCTCTGTCCCAAACCTTTTCTGCCATGTCTGCAGTAGAACTTACTCCCACAGTTGTCCAAGCAACATATGGGAATCTAAACTTTAAAAGTTTGAGGGGTCTCTGCATTGAAAGAGGTTTAGCAATTGGAAGGAATCCTACCATAGATCTTCTCCTCAGCCTTCTCCTAGAAAGTGACCAGAACCAGCCTGGCCCATCTCAGGATCAGGAGGTAGAGGAGGGGGTACCCAGTCAGACTCAGAGGAGTCCCCTGAGGTTGCTGTGGAGTGTTCTTCCAAGGACCTGTCAGCTAACACGCCACCTAGTGACACTGGTAGTGGCAGGGGGTCACACACTAGTAGGGCACCTTTCACTCATAAAGGCCAGGTTACTAGGGTCCAGCCAGTTAGGGGCAGGTCCAACTCTCTGCCAATTCCCACCTTTCTTCTGTATCTCACATTTCCCAAGCCTCCCACCCTGGCGATAACTTATTGCAAAGGGAACTCAGAAAGCTGAGGTTGGAAGAGGCCAGGCTGAAGCTTAAACAGCCGCAGCTGGGAAAGGTAGAGGTTGGGGTTAGTTCCCCGTGGTGGCAGCAGAAGTGTTTCTGATAGCAATCCTGTTAGAGAGCAAGATTCCAGAAACCTGCATAAGATAGTCCCCCCTTACAAGGAGGGGGATGACATTAACAAGTGGTTTGCTGCACTTGAGATGGCCTGTATGGTACAGTTGGTCCCTCAAAGGCTGTGGGATGCTATCTTGTGGCTATTTTTTACTGGTAAGGGTAGGGATAGCCTCCTTACTGTCATAGAAAGTGATGCCAATAATTACAAAGTTTTGAAAGATGCACTCTTGGATGGATTTGGCTTAACCACTGAACAATACAGGATTAAGTTCAGAGACATCAGAAAAGAGTCCTCTCAAGAATGGACAAACTTTGTAGACTGTTCAGTGAAGGCCTTGGAGGGTTGGTTACATGGCAGTAAGGTGACTGACTATGAAAGCCTGTATAATCTAATCCTGAGAGAGCATATTCTGAACAATTGTGTGTCTGACTTGTTGCACCAGTACTTGGTAGACTCAGATCTGACCTCTCCCCAAGAATTGGCAAAGAAGGCAGACAAATGGGTCAGCACAAGAGTGAACAGAAAGGTTCATACAGGGGGTGACAAGGATGGCAAGAAGAAGGATGGTAAGTCTTCTGACAAGGGTGGGGACAAAGATAAAAAACATTCTGAGTCGTCATCAGGCCCACAAAAATCCTCTGGGGGTGGTGGGTCCAAATCCTCTTCTCACAATTAAAAAAAGCCCTTGTGTTATTTATGTAAAGTAAAAGGCCATTGGGCAAGTGATGCCACTTGTCCAAAGAAAAAGACCAAACCTCCCACCACCACAACCCCAACTGCACATTCTAGTGCCCCTAGTAATAGCAGTGGTAGTGGGAAGTCTACTACAAACAGTCAATCCAAGGGTGTAGCTGGGCTCACTATTGGCAGTGTAGTTGGGGTTGGTCTTGTTGGCGAGACCACAGAGGCTATTTTAATCTCTGATTGTGGCATTGACTTTGCCACCTGGGTCGCTTGTCCCCTTAATATGGGTAAGTACAAGCAACTACCCCTAATTAACAGTGTTGAGGTTGAGGCCTACAGGGACACAGGAGCCAGTGTAACTATGCTTATAGAGAAACTGATTCACCCTGATCAACACCTACTTGGTCAACAGTACCAAGTGACTGATGCTCACAATAATACACTGAGCCACCCCATGGCTGTTGTAAATCTCAACTGGGGGGGGGTGGTTACTGGTCCAAAGAAAGTTGTGGTAGCCACTGAATTACCTGTAGATTGCTTAGTAGGCAATGGTTTGGAGACATCAGCTTGGGCTGAAGTGGAGTTGGAGGCTCCTGCAGCAATGCTGGGCATTCCTGGGCATATTTTTGCTTTGACAAGGGCTCAGGACAAAAAGCAAAAAGGACAGGGAAACTTGGATCCTGGCACAATGGACCAAGTGCTCCCAAAAGCTAGGGGTAGTACGGGTAAATGCTTGCCCACTATCCCTCCCTCACCAGAAGATTCCCCTTTTGAGGAAGAGGAATCATCTCCCTTTGCAGAACCTACACCAGAAGAGCTGGCAGCAGACACTGCTGAGCTATTGGGTGCAGGGGGGGCTGCTAGGGAAGAGCTGAGTGTGGCACAGCAGACCTGTCCCACACTAGAGGGTTTAAGAAAGCAAGCTGTCAAGCAGCAGAATGGGGATGTCAGTGATAGCCATAATGTGTATTGGGAAGACAACCTCCTGTATACTGAGTAAAAGGACCCTAAACCTGAAGCTGCCAGGAGATTGGTCATTCCCTTGCAATACAGAGAGTTTCTTCTTACCTTAGCCCATGACATTCCCTTGGCTGGGCATTTAGGCCAGGGTAAAACTTGGGACAGGCTTGTTCCCCTGTTTCACTGGCCTAATGTGTCAGAGGACACCAAAGAGTTGTGTCGCTCTTGTGTGACGTGCCAAGTCAGTGGCAAGACTGGTGGCACTCCAAAGGCCCCCTTAGTTCCACTTCCTGTGGTTGGGGTGCCCTTTGAAAGGGTAGGGGTTGACATAGTTGGCCCCTTGACCCTCCAACAGCTTCAGGCAATAGTTTTACCCTGGTAGTAATAGACCATGTCACTAGGTACCCTGAAGCCACCCTCTTAAGGACCACTACATCTCCTGCAGTGGCAAAGGCCCTCCTGGGAATCTTTTCCAGGGTGGGCTTCCCTAAGGAAGTGGTGTCAGACAGAGGTAGTAACTTCATGTCTGGATACCTCAAAGCAATGTGGAAGGAGTGTGGTGTAACATGGAAGTTCACTACTCCTTATCATCCACAAACAAATGGTATGGTTGAGAGGTTTAATAAAACTCTCAAGGTATGATAGTGGGATTCCCTGAAAAACTCAGAAGGAGATGGGTTGTCCTGTTACCTTGCCTCCTTTTTGCTTACAGGGAGGTACCCCAAAAAGGATTGGGCTTTAGCCCCTTTGAACTCCTCTTTGGCCACCCTGTGAGAGGTCCCCTTGCACTTGCTAAGGAGGGTTGGGAACAACCTTTAAAGGCTCCTAAACAGGACATTGTGGACTATGTACTTGGCCTAAGATCAAGAATGGCTGAGTACATGAAAAAGGCCGGTAAAAACCTTCAGACGAGCCAGGAGCTGCAAAAGCAATGTCATGACCAGAAGGCTGTCCTGACTCAGTACCACCCAGGACAGAAGGTGTGGGTATTGGAGCCTGTGACCCCAAGAGCACTCCAGGACAAATGGAGTGGACCCTATCTAGTTGTTGAGAAGAAGGGTGAGGCTACCTACTTGGTAGACGTGGGCACTGCCAGGAGTCCCCTTAGGGTACTCCATGTCAACCGCCTGAAACCCTACTATGACAGGGCTGATCTCACCCTGCTCATGGCAACTCATGAGGGACAGGAAGAAGAGAGTGACCCTCTCCCTGATCTCTTTTCCACCGCTGAAGCTGATGGCTTAGTGGAGGGGGTTGTACTTGCAGATTGTCTTACTGCTAAGCAGAATGATAACTGTATAAATCTTTGAAGTCAGTTTTCTGAACTCTTTTCACTGATACCAGGTACCACTACATGATGTGAGCATACAATCAATACTGGAGACAGTTTACCTGTCAAAAGTAAGATTTACAGGCAGCCTGACCATGTCAGAAACTGCATTAAACAAAAGGTTCAGAAAATGTTAGACTTAGGAGTGATTGAGCCTTCAGAAAGCCCATGGGCGAGCCCAGTGGCGCTTGTTCCTAAACCTCACAGTAAGGGTGGTAAAAGAGAGATGAGGTTTTGTGTTGACTATAGAGGGCTCAACCAACTAACCAAGACAGATGCTCCCCCTATACACAGGGCAGATGAGCTGATTGATACACTGGCTTCTGCCAAGTATCTGAGCACTTTTGACTTAACTGCAGGGTATTGCCAGATTAAGTTATCAGAAAATGCAAAACCTAAAACTGCATTCTCAACCATTGGAGGGCACTATCAGTTCACTGTGATGCTCTTTGGCCTGAAGAATGCACCTGCCACTTTTCCAAGGTTGGAGAACACAGTCCTGCAAGGGTTGGAAGCTTTTAGTGCAGCATATCTAGATGATATAGCTGTCTTTAGCTGCCAAAGGCAGGCCTCACTATCAAGGCCTCAAAGTGCCAGATAGGGCAGGGGAAAGTGGTTTATCTGGGCCACCTGGTAGGTTGGGGACAGATTGCACCACTGCAGGTGAAGATCCAGACTATTATGGAATGGGCTCCCCCTACAACTCAAACCCAGGTGAGAGCCTTTTTAAGCCTCACAGGGTACTACAGGGGATTTATTAAGAATTATGGCTCCATTGCAGCTCCTCTTAATGACCTCCCTAGTAAAAAGATGCCTAAAAAGGTATTGTGAACAGCTAGCTGTCAAAAAGCTTTTGATGAGCTCAAACAGGCCATGTGCTCTGCACCTGTCCTAAAAAGCCCTTGCTACTTTGCTACTCCAAAAAGTTTACAGTCTAGACTGATGCTTCTGATTTGGGGGTTGGGGCAGTGCTATCACAGCTTAATACTGAGGGCCAGGATCAACCTGTGGCATTTATCAGCAGGAGGTTGACCCCTAGAGAAAAGCGTTGGTCTGCCATAGAGAGGGAGGCCTTTGCTGTGGTCTGGGAACTGAAAAAGTTGAGACCATACCTGTTTGGTACTCACTTTATTGTTCAGACAGACCACAAACCTCTACTTTGGCCAAAAGAAATGAAAGGTGAAAACCCTAAATTGTTGAAGTGGTCCATATCCCTACAGGGAATGGACTATACAGTGGAACATAGACCTTGGAGTACCCACTCCAATGCAGATGGACTCTCCAGATATTCCCCACTTAGACAATGAAGACTCATCTGGGAAAGGTTAGCCTCATTGTCCCTCGTTTGTGAGGTTGTGTAGGAAAGTACCATCTTTCCTGGCAAGTTACCCCCATTTTTACTGTATGTATGTTTGTTTTTGCCTGTGTCACTGGGATCCTGCTCGCCAGAACCCCAGTGCTCATAAAGTATACCCTGTATGTGTTCCCTGTGTGGTGCCTAACTGTATCACTGAGGCTCTGCTAATCAGAACCTCAGTGTTTATGCTCTCTCTGCTTTTAAAATTGTCAATTGGCACTAGCCAAGGTGCACCCAAATTGTTCAGGGAAATTTCACCGGACTTTGTGAGTGCGGGGACACCATTACACGCGTGCACTACATATAGGTCAATACCTATATGTAGCGTCACAATGGTAACTCCGAACAAGGCCATGTAACATGTCTAGGATCATAGAATTTTCACCCCAATACCATTCTGGTATTGGTCTTTTAAAAGCAGAGAGAGCATAAACACTGAGGTTCTGATTACCAGAGCCTCAGTGATATAGTTAGGCTCCACAAAGGGAACACATACAGGGTATACTTTATGAGCACTGGGGTCCTGGCTAGCAGGATCCCAGTGACACAGGCAAAAACAAACATAAGTGCTGTAAAAATGGGGGCAACATGCCAGGCAAGATGGTACTTTCCTACATAAACCATTTGTACAAAGATGCATTGCATGTGCATAAAAAAATAAAGATATATATTGAGGTCCGGAAGGCTTATTACATCCATTGACTGTTCCTCCTCATCACACACTATCCATGGATTTTATTACAGATCTACAAAGACAAAACAGGGCTTCACTACAGTGCTGGTGTAGTCGATATGCTCTCTAATAGCCCACTTTACACCAATGGCAGTCTTACCTACCTATTAGAAATTGGTGGATACCTTTCTGCAGTCTATTGTGTGCCTGCATGGCTAGATCGTAATTCTGATCTGTTGGACTTTCTGGGAGATAGGGAATTGCACCTTGTGCCCATTTCACTCCTGCGAAAAGGCAGTTCTTGACTGACTCTCTCCTCACGTCCTTCTGCGTCTGGCACACTGGTACTAGCCCTGGCACTGGTGGTCTGTGCAGCTAAATAAAATTAACATTTTAGATGCCAGATATGATTCCCCTTATTTATTTGAAAACAAAATACAACCACAATATATCACTACAGTTTGGTTAGCAGTATCATCTCTTCTATCAAAAATATAAATTTGGTCATTTTGTTGATTGACAATGTACGAAAATCCAGGTAGTCAAGCTAACAAAAAAAACATTTCATAATGGAGGTGCAGAGCTATGATGTCTGTGAGTCATTGAAGTGCAATGAATGTGTAGAATAAATTGGTCAATTGACACATGGGTTTGGTTGGCAAATGCAATGGGACTACCCTCACATTACTTGCCTGCCATTCTGTACTGTCTTCAAAACTGCTTGTATACTATGTAATACATACCACACAACATGGGGGGGTCACTATGACCATGGCCACTCTCTCATGTTACTGTTTGAGCATGAGTAAGAAAAAGAAAGCCTTCTCAACAAACATGCATAGGATAGCTGGCTAAGGTCTGCAACCTTCAGAATAGAGTATCTTAAAACTATTCTCTTAGTATTACAGTTACAGACCACAAGATATACAAGGTAGGGGAGAGGGAAAGCTTAGTAATAACAGAAGAAAGCTACATACTAGTAGAGACAGGAGGAAGGCAGCTACAGAAATATGAAATATACAAAAAGATAATGCAGGGATAACAAGAAATAACAAACATTAGGCAGAATGAAGAGGAACTGGAAAAAAACAGTCACAGTATAAGCAAAAAAAGCAAAGTTATTCTAAAGGGTGCGAGATAAAACGTAGGGAAATAAGATTAACAGGAGGACTTACTGGGGCAAGCAGAGCCTCCAGCTGCGTCTGGGGCACTGGTGGTGGCAGTGGTGCTTCTACCTGCTGTGGCACTGGTGGTGGAAGTCCGGCTACTGCCTGACCCTCCTCTGATGCCCACTTCTTGCCCTTGGGTGCTGATGTAAGAAATAAAGATGATAAAAATAGATTTGTGGTACTATTAATATCCCTGAAAATATTTACACAGGCAAAGACAAACGCAGTAACATATTGTACTTCTCTAAAACAGATCACCTATATTATTGTATCAAGTTGACCTACTCCTAACTTCCTAAACCTCAGCCCTATTCCAATATTTCCTCAAACACATTTAGAACTACTAATGCATTGCAACAAATGATCATTGCTTCTAAACCCCCTTTGAAAGGACAACTCATTTTCCCTTTTCAGTGCACAGAGGCATACTGCACATTACTGGGAGATTGCTTGGGACTGTACGAGCTACATAAAAAGAAAGACACAGAGAACGTTAACTCACTGATATTGCTACTACCACTATCTGAGTGACAGAGCAGAGGAGTCTGCATGCCATCTTAAATAATCAGGCCAAGCGAGCGCTGACAAGTATAATTATGTAGCGCTGAGCAACTGGCTCTCATAAATTGGATCACATAATATTCATAACATTATGTGAACTTAACTTACCTTTGAGTGTGAGCAGCATTGTAGAACACATAACATAAATAATTACTCACCAAGGGGCATATTTATACTCTGTTTCCACTGAATTAGCATAATTTTTTCTACTCTAATTCAGTGCATAACTAACTCGAAGTTTATACTTTGGCGCTAGACCCGTCTAGCGCCAAATTTGTGGAGTTAAAGTCATTTTTGGATGTCGCAACCTACCTTGCCTTAATGAGATGCAATCCTGTGCAAAAAATTACTCTATTGCCTTCATGCCATATATATACTCCCGTGCAAAAATAGTACACGGAGTGAGGAGGGGTCAAAAATGGTGCAAAGCTTGCTTTGCCCCCTATTTTAATGCCTGTGTCAGGGCAGGCATTAGGGGACCTGTGGGCCTATTTCCATGGTGGGACACTATGCAATAATCCCACAAGTGCCCTCCCCAGGCCCCAGGGACACCCCCACACACACCAGAGGGACAACAGTGGATGGGGTTCCCATCCCAGGTAAGTACAGGTAAGTATTTTATAAAAAATGTTTAAAGTGCCATAGGGGCCCCTGAAATGGGCCCCCATACATGGCACAGGGTGCAATATCTATGCCCAGGGGACCCTGGACCCCTGGGCTGGCCATTGGGGTGGTGGGCATGACTCATGAGGAGTCATGTGGTATGGATAGTTTTGCATCAGAAAATGACTCTAGGCAGGTTAGAGTCATAACTTTACTCTAGCCTGCCTAACGTCATTATTTGGTGCAAACCCCCCTTCTTCCATACCGCCAGCCCCACCCGACCAACATCCTTTGTTTTTTACACTAGTCTACCCTTTGCACGGCTTGCACCATTCCATAAATATGGTGCACGACTGGGGCATAGAAATGGCGCAAGGCGGTGCTTAACATTTTGGTGCAAAACTGTGTTAGCGCAGTTTTGCACCAAAAACTATAAATCAGGGCCTAAGTCTTACAACCCGGAAGCGCAGCAGGTCCAGCTGGTCCGGCTTCCAGTTAAGGATGCCAGCCCAACGGAGTGTCAACTGTTGCTGGGTGCGCCTCACTCCAGCCTTCCTCCACATGTACCAGGCCACCCCTCCCACACAAGCTGATGCTCCAGCAGGCCGTACACACTCCCGGGCCTGCTGCCTGCTGTCAGCATGGAGAAAAGGTGGTGCTACACAAAAAATGAGTGCAGCCACCTCCCCCTCAGAAAAAATGGTGCTGCACCCCTTGGCAACACCAGCGACCCTAAGGTGTGTGGTTACCAGTTGCGCTGGTGCTGGCTTGCTCAGAAACTATGTGAGGAAAACAAAAAGAAATAGGAAACCGTAAGGAATAAGAAAGGAAGAAATAAGGAAGTAAAGGGAAAACAAAACAAAGTAGCAAAGTCACAGAAAAAAAAAAAGACAAAAACATAAAGTACACAGAAACACACAGTGATATAATAAAAGTAAAAGAGTGGTGGATGAGTGGAATGGGGGATTTATGTTGAATTAAGAAAACAGGCCCAGAACCATGCACATAAGAGGTCATACAAAATCGTTGCGCACACGCGACTTTTGGTGCCATTCACTTTGGACTATAGAATGCACTACTGGCACCAAGCAACGCAAACGGGGGAGGCAGAGCAAAATTCCACCTGTTCGCAGAGTGAGGTGGAATCTTGCAGAGTTTTTTAGGCACTTTGCGGAATTCGGCCGAGCAGAACTCTACAATCAAGATAGCAAGAATTGGTAGGAGGATAAATCTTTCTAGATTCATGTTCAAGAGCTGTCACCTTTCAAAGGAGAGATATAGGTATATATCCTTGGCGGATGGGATACTCTGTCACAAGAATGAGAGATATCTCGTCTGCCATATTAAAAGTTCCATTATATCCTATAGAACTTGTAAAATGGCAGGCGGGATATCCGTCACATTTGTGACAGAGTATCCCATCCGCCAAGGTTGGAATCAGGCCCATAACTTAATGTGGTAACAAAAAACGCTTCAGCATGTTAAATAAATACACTTTCTTGAATTTTGAAGACTGCTATATTTGTACATTTGTTGCACAATGTATTTAAACATGAAGATGTTCTTCAAGATATGTAGTGCAGGACACCTCCTGTGCTTCTTTTACTTTACCTAAATTACAATTTTTCTGAATGTTAGTTGTCAGTCAAGCAACTGTGACAGTGTAGCTGTTCACCAGAGGAGCGTAGGTGAATGTCAGTAGGGCTGTAAAAGTGGCTGCATTTAGCTCATTACATTTACACTCTACCTCACAATAGTTTGAGCCATGCCAAAGTCAAATGTATTGTCCGGGATGGATGAAAAAGCACAGTGAGCATTAATTCTGAGTCAGGTAACACCAAACTGACCATTCACACAATCAGTGAAAAACCATGCAAAGAGTTGCATTTAATTTTCTTGTGCTGCTCGGGGTGCATCCGGCTTAGAAGTCCTACATTTGCATTACCTATGAAGGGCCCTGTGGAGAGCAGAGACACAGTCTAGTCTCTCCATGGAATCCTTCATGACTCGGAAGCTATCACAGGACAGGGATTGGGGAGGAGGGAAGCAGGGAAGGGCTTTAGTCATAGGTATTTATAGCGAGATATGGGAGGGTGTCGGCCTCATCCAGGCAAAGATGATTGTGCTAGTAGAGGTTTGAATGCATAGGTTGAGCCTGAATGAGGCTGGGTATGAAAGGAGAGTGTGAATGGTAGGTGAATGAAGGTGGAGGCTGGGTGAACTGAGACAAAAGTGGGAGAATGGAATGGAAAGTGAAAGGTGGGGCACTTCGGAAGGTGTGGTATGGAAAGAAGCTGGAAAGTAGAAATGTTTAAAGTTATTCAAATGTTTTGGTATTAAATGCAATCCTCTTCTAATAAATGGCCTTTTACACTGTTCAGAAGTGTGGTGGTGATTCTAGCCATTGGGGGTGGGCCACTGAGAAGATACTGTTAAAACGCACACGCTTATTAGCAGGTGCCAGTTTTCATAGTACTGCAAACTGTGGCAACTTCTGGAACATTTGGAATGTGCAATAGGAATTTTATAATGCTGATGTTTAGCAAGGAAAAGAGGCACGCTTTTTGGAACCTTGTGATATTTAGCAATTATTGTATGTTCGGCCTCATAAAGGGAGAGGCCCTGAGGGAAATTAGGCTCTATTACTGTTGCGTTTGAAAGGTGTTGACAAGGTTAAGCATCTCTGCTGATTCATGTCAGTGCCCATTTACAGTGGGATATGTGTGCAATCTGTGATGCATAATCCATGGCTACCTTAATTACCAGACTCGATGCACCATGGATAAAGGCCTGGTTTGAAAAAGAAATAAAAGGGAGGATTAGTTTTGACACCTTCTCAAAATGCTGATTGATGAGACTTCAGTACAACACAAGCAAAAGGCAGAATAGGAATATGCATGTATGATGCCAGCTAGCTAAACGATTTTACATAATTTAATAAAATTGAAAAAAGTGAAAAGGAGCCGCTTCAGTGCTTTAATGCTGGCATCACCATTTCCTAAAATCTGTGCAAGCAAACATGAACCCCATAATTAAGTCCCTTCTTTATTTAAAATACAGTTTCTTTTTTGTGTGTTCTGTTTATTTTGTTTTTTGTTTGTTGTGTGTCTGTTATTTTTGTCTGATGAGGTGATCGCTTTCTTTGAAGTTACAGTACCACTAATTGAAGGAAATGCACAGTAAACATTCATATAGAAGTGTGATGTTCACATAGTGCAGTAACCACATCAGAAGGTCAGACTTTATATATGTAATTTGTGAATGTGTCATTGGGTGAGGTGGAGAACATCTTAACCCTTTAGCTGCTGGGCCTTACCGCCCGTGCTGAACTCTCTTTTGGCTATTTGGGGTAGTTTGCCCTCATAACTTTTTGTCCACATAACCTGTCCATGCCAAGTGTGCATCCTTTTTTTCCAACATCCTAGGGATATTAAAGGTACCCAGAGTTTGTGGGTTCCCCTGGAGGAGACCAAGAAATTAGCCAAAATACAGCAAACATTTCATTTTTTTCAAATAGATTGGAAAAAAAGGCTGCCGAAGAAGGCTTGTGGTTTCTTTCCAGAAAATGGCATCAACAAAGGGTTTGCAATGCTAAAATCACCATCCTCCCAGCTTTCAGGAACAGGCAGACTTGAATCAGAAACTACATTTTTTATACACAATTTTGGCATTTTACTGGGACATACACCACTTTTACTAATTTTTGTGCTTTCAGCCTCCTTTCAGTTAGTGACAGGAATGGGTGTGAAACCAATGCTGGATCCCAGACAGCTAAACATTTCTGAAAATTAGACAAATTCTGAATTCAATAAGGGCTCATTTGTGTAGATCCTACAAGGTTTTCCTATAGAAAATAACAGCTGAAATAAAAATAAAATCTAAATTTAGCTGAAAAAACAGCCATTTTTCTCCATGTTTTACTCTGTAACTTTTTCTTGCAATGTCAGATTTTTAAAAGCAATATACTGTTACGTCTGCTGGGCTCTTCTGGTTGTGGCAATATATAGGGCTTGTAGGTTCATCAAGATCCCTAGGTACCCAGAGCCAATAAATGAGCTGCACCTTGCAATGGGTTTTCATACTATACCGGGTATACACCAATTAATTTGCTGAAATATAAAGAGTGAAAAATAGGTATCAAGAAAACCTTTGTATTTCCAAAATGGGCAAAAGATACGTTGTTGACGAGCAGTGGTTATTTGTACATCTCTGATTTCCAGGGTGCCCATACTAGCATGTAAACTACAGGGCATTTTTCAAATAGACGTCTTTCTTACACACTGGCTTATATTTGGAAGGAAAAAATGCAGAGAAAGACAAGGGGCCGTATTTATACTTTTTGGCGCACAACTGCGCCAACGTAGTTGTGCGTCAAAAAATTTAACGCCGGCTAACGCCATTCCAAAGCGCCATGCGGCCGCCGTATTTATGGAATGGCGTTAGCCGGCGGAGCTGCCTGGTGTGCATCAAAAAAAATGACTTACACCAGGCAGCGCCGGCGTAGGGGAAAATGGAGCTTGGGCGCCAAAAAATGGGGCAAGTCAGACTGAGGCAAAATTTTCACCTCAACCCGATTAGCGCCATTTTTTTTAACTCCCAACCCCCATTGAAATGACTCCTGTCTTAGCTAAGACAGGAGTCATGCCCCCTTGCCCAATGGCCATGCCCAGGGGACTTCTGTGCCCTGGGCATGGTCATTGGGCATAGTGGCATGTAGGGGGGCACAAATCAGGCCCCCCTATGCCACAAAAAAAATAATTAAAGAAAGACTTACCTGAACTTACCTTAAGTTCCCTGGGATGGGTCCCTCCATCCTTGGGTGTCCTCCTGGGGTGGGCAAGGGTGGCAGGGGGTGTCCCTGGGGGCATGGGAGGGCACCTCTGGGCTCCTTCCGAGCCCACAGGTCCCTTAACGCCTGCCCTGACCAGGCGTTAAAAAATGACACTAAAACGGCTGGACGTCATTTTTTTGGACCCGCCCACTCCCGGGCGTCATTTTTGCCCGGGAGTGTAAATACGGCGCACATGCCTCTGAGTCATTTTTTAGACGGGAACGCCTACCTTGCATATCATTAACGCAAGGTAGATGTCCACGCTAAAAAATGACGCAAACTCCATGATCTTTGGCGCTAGACGGGTCTAACGCCAAAGTATAAATATGGAGTTAGTTTTGCGTCGGAATTGCGTAAAAACAAACAACGCAATTCCGGCGCAAACAGAGTATAAATATGCCCCAAGGTGTATTAGCACTTATTCTGCTATTCTGTGTTCCCCAAGTCTCCCGATAAAAATGGTACCTCACTTCCGTGGGTACGCCTAATGCTCGCAACAGGAAACGCAACATGGACACATCACATTTTTACATTGAAAACTGACGTGCTTTTTGGAAAGTGCCTAGCTGTGGATTTTGGCCTCAAGCTCAACTGGTACCTAAGGAAACCTACCAAACCTGTACATTTTTAAAAACTAGACACCTAGGGGAATCCAACATAGGGTGACTTGTGGGCCTCTCATCAGGTTATGTTACCCAGAAGTCCTTGCAAACCTCAATATTTGGCAAAAAAACCAAAACACTTTTTCCTCACATTTCGGTGACAGAAAGTTCTGGAATCTGAGAGGACCCACAAATTTCCTTCCACCCAGCATTCACCCAAATCTCCTGATAAAAATGATACCTCACTTGTGTGGTTAGGCCTAGTGCCCGCAACAGGAAATGCCCCACAACACAACATTGACACATCACATTTTCCGAAAGAAAACAGAGCTGTTTTTTGCAAAGTGCCTAGCTGTGGATTTTGCCCTCTAGCTCAGTGGGCACCTAAGAAAACCTACCAAACCTGTGCATTTTTTAAAACTAGACACCTAGTGGAATCCAGATTGGGTGAGTTGTAGGGCTCTTACCAGGTCCTGTTAACCAGAATCCTTTGCAAACTTCAATATTTGGCAAAAATAAACACTTTTCCCTTACATTTCAGTGATAGAAAGTTCTGGAATCTGAGAGGAGCCACAAATTTCCTTCCACCCAGCATTCCCCAAAGTCTCTCAATAAAAATTGTACCTCACTTGTGTGAGTAGGCCTAGTGCCTGCAACATGAATTGATCACACAACGGTCTACGTTGGTCTTTACATGAGGGCAACTGTTGACCCTGTGGTGATCCATTCCTGACGCAGGCACTAGGTACAGGCACTCAAGTTGGGTAGTGTTTTTATGAAGACTAATGAAGACTAATGCACCTTGCAAATTAGTGACTTTACTGGTGTGATAAGTGGCACACTCTCCGACTGGGGGAGTTGAAGATGAAAGCAGGGCCCTCAAGTAAGTTAGCAAGCTTTCCATGGCTTATGGCAGAGTGGCCAATTTATTTATGATTGGGGAGCATGAGCAGGTGCCCAGTGGTCTTGCAGGCATGCTGTCCAGCCAATTGTGCACCCTTAAACTGCCAATTCAGGGTGTCCAGCTTCCTGTTGATACCTGTAATGAGGGCAGCTAGGGAGCCGAGAATAACTACTTGAGCATCTAATTTGTCAGAGCGATATGTTAAAGCAGATGCCGTAGATTGAATGGTATTCAGCAGAGAGGGCCAAAGGTCCACCAGTTTTATCGTAGGAATCAAAGAACTGCTAATCAACTGTTGGTGAGTAGGCACTGTAATGCTCGGATTGGCAGGATAGACATTAAGATTCTGATCCCTTCGAATGGGTGTGCCAGTCAGTCTATCGGGATGCTTACTAATGCACAGATGCTTACTAATATAGAATTAGAATTTCCCCATACAGCTGGAGAATTAATATGCCAGATCATGCAATGCCCTCAATTTCTCCTCTTTCCTTTCCAACTCTAGATTTAGATCCAGGCCTATGCAAGAATTGCATTGAAGTCACTGCTTACTGGCTGCTAATATAAGTGGAACTTCTTCAGTTGGTTTCTGTTCTAGATCAACTTCAGATTCCTCGTACCGCTGGACAGGTAGGGCCAAAATTGCAGTAGTCCTGAGCTCAAGCTCCTCCAGATCTTCTACGTCTGTATCTGCTGTAGTAACAAGTTCTTCCATGGGAGTTCTAGCTTTTGCTATGCCTATTGTGTCTGTTGTATCAATTGTGCCTGGGGCCACTATGGGAAGTAATTCCCTTTTTTCAGAAGGATTCGTGACTGGCAGTGACTGCTTCTATCTGTGCACCTGCACTTGAGTTTGTGGAGCCCTGGATGGTGTTACAAGAAGTGAACAGCAAGTAATTATTTTCACAGCTGTAACCGAGGGATGCCATGAGTCAAGAGTGGCACTAGAGAAACACAATCTCTTCCATTTAACTGATAAGTTTTTCTATTCCCTACTATGGATCATCCCACCCTATGACGTCTGGCCATGGAGAATGGACTATATGTGCACTAGAATCTGATGGTCATTAAGCTGCTGATGAGCTGCATGCTCACAAACACGAATTGCAGTGGTAAAGTTTTAGCGGCCCTGCTTCTTTTCCTGTTTTAATGAAAAACTCTTTGCCAGCTTTACACTTTGTGAAACTGGTAAACCAAAAAACGTCTGAAAAGCTCAGACAGTGGAGACCAAATGTAAGAAAACATTTTGACAGGTTAAAACAATTAATATAATCATTTAATTCATTTTACGTCAAATGTTTTTATAAACCTCTGTACAATCATACACAGAGTTCAATTTCACATTTCAAAATGAAATAGTTAAATATAGAATCTTAAAACCATTTATCAAGACATCATTGACCATTCTGCAATCAACTATCTTAAAACTTGACATTATATTGTTGTTAGGAAAAAGTCTTAGGCCAAGATTCACAAAGCTTTTGATGGGTTGGCATTACTTTTGTACTGCAAACCGGACACAAATCCTTTATTAGGATTTACAGACCAATGCAAATTGGTATTTGCTTTGTTTGGTAAGGAACTTACTTACCTAAAGGGGGTGTTGCTTCGATGGTACTTGGGCACTCCCATGCTATCACCCATGCTTTTTGATACAAAACCCAATCTACAAACATTAGTATACATGGTTTTGTGGCAAACAAATAATGCCTTTTTAGGTGGGATGACACATAGCACGTGGACAAGTGCTCAAGCAGGGAAAATCCAGATCAGTCATTTAGATAGGCAGCAACACCACAATAGTCGTAGGAGATTGGCCCTCAATAAAACACATTTGGCTGGAGGGGTGTGCATTCCCAAAACACCATAAAAGTTAGCTGCCACATGAAGTTAGAAACACTCAGCCAAACAACACACAACATACACACAACATGTAGTGATCATGTGTTCCTCATGCCGGACATTAGGACATGTTACCTGTTGGCCCGCATTCTGTCCATGCAAGATCAAGACCCACCTGAGCACTTTATCAGATGGTCAGGTTTACTACTCCACGGCTAGGCCTGGATTCCTTTCCACAAATAATGCATATAATTGTTTTATAACCCTTCAATGATTGTATCAAAGGGTGCTTAGAACTCAGAACTTTGAGAGACAGTCATTAGACCCTAAATCTGTACTGGCTCTCCCGGCCGATGCGTTTAATTTAACCAATTGTTCCTGTTTTGTCAAAAAGCCTCTTGTCTTTCATTTCTTTAAGGTAAATCTGCATTTGAGCAACACTCTTTCCACTTTACCACAGCTAACCAGTGCTAAGTGCTTGTGTCCTCTCGTTAAAACATGGTCAAATAGGCCTGCACCTAACTAGCACATTTAATTTACTAGTAGGTCCTTAGAAAATACTACTACCAGAACCAGGGCATGTAAATTAAATGCTACTACTGGGCTTGCAACACTCATTTTGCCACCCACTAAAGTATCACTTTAAAACATGTCTCAGGTCTGCCACTGGAGCCTGCAGTGCAATGTAAACTGCCATCTTGACCTGGCAAAATAAGCCTTTTGCCTGGCCTAATCCTTCATTTTTTACTTCTTATGAGTCACCCATAAGGTAGGCCCTACCAGCTCCTAGAAAATGGTGCATTTAAAAAGAAAAACAAGTGGGTGTAAGGTTTGCTGGCCCTAACAGTCATTTTTCACTGTTGCAAAGCTATCTCACCTATTGACTAACAGTGGTTTACCTTATCACATGTAATAAAGTGTAACTTAAGATTGGGATCAGGTAGGAAAGTAGTTCTTGGACTCTTTTGAGTTATAATTGAAATCCCTTACTAAAGATGGAGTTGATTTTTAAGTCACAGTTCTAAAATTAACACTTTTAGAAAGTTGCCATTTCTGTGCCTAACCCTACAGTGCCTTTCGGCCAATAAACAAGGTCACATGACTGTGGCTGATTCTTCTGTGCTGGGATGTGTATTACTCCCAGACAAGGGGTCAGAAGGGGGTTAGACGTGACAGGATGGGCCATCCTGGCAGGACATCTGTAGGAGTATTAGTTCCCAGCCCTGAATTACAATTTAAAGATCTTGCCTGCAGCCCGCACAAAAGAACCTGAGGCTAGTCTTTTGTCACCACAAACATTTAGGAGGCAAGCTCAGGAATGGTAGGGGAGTGGGCAAGGCATAGCTCACACACAAAGGCCCACACTGGGGAAAAAGGTGGGATTCTCAGACCCAAAATCAGATCACTTCTGGACCTGTGGAATACTCAGAACAAGGACTGTTGTGCTGCCCTACTGCTGGAAGGATTGTCCTGCTGCCCGAGGAAGGAAGACTGGATCTACTCTTTGAACCCAGGACCACCAGATTAACTTCAAGGGCTGGCTGGCCTCCCATGTGAGCTGCAGGGACGCAACAAACTCCAGAGACCCAAAAACCTACCTGTCTGCTGCTACTGGTCCCTGCTGGAGTGAGTTCTAGCCCCCATGTGGTGCCCCCACAGGACCTATACCCTTGGTATAGTCCTACAGTAGGTTCCTCCTACCAAAACTCCAAAACCTGGGACTTAAAAAGTGATCCAGCAGAAACTCCTCTGAGAATCAACAGGAGACTGGGACCTACTTGCAAGCCAATCCGTCAAAGGTACATCACCAGCGTGATTGACTTTGCCATTGCTCCTGCTTTGTTCTTCTCCACAGCAGGAATTCCCTTTCAGCGGGGCCTCTTGATGATGGTATCTAGCTTTGTTGAGCCCTCTTTGGCTACAGTCTGCAGTTTCATTCTGCTAGGATACTTCAAGCTTTAGAAAAAACATTCAAGCTGGAAGTAGAAATGTTCACAAAGCTTGATTGTGACCAGCAACCCATCTACGACATTTACCTTTGTGGCGTGAAAATGCGGCTTTTCCCCCCTCACTATCATCAAAAACTTCACTGAGACTTTGTCCAGTGGCACCCCTTTGAAGACAACCTCCTCTCATCTACAGCCTGGCCTGCTGAGGACTCTACCTTCGCCAGGAAATCTTTAGAATTTATTTTAAGTCTGAAGGTAACTCTTGACTAGGTCACAACCTTTACTTGTGACTTTGTCCCTGTCTTATGTGATCAGTTGGTGCTTGGTACCATGGTATTTAAGACAATATCCCAGAATAATTTTTTGATTAAGTGTTTTTAAGAGATGGGGAGTCTTACTCTTCCAAATGTTTAAGCGGTACAACACTTGCTGGGATACAAAAGTTTGAAAATCTACCTAGTTCATAGTTTAAAATTTAATTACTGGTAGGCCCAGTTATGTTTACATTAAAATGTTCTGCATAATATCCAGAGACTTTTCTATATCATATATCCAAATGTAGAGTTATTTGCCTCTTGCTATAGACGTAGACAGGTCTACTCTCGGAGTCACCACAATTTGCAGTATTGTAGAGTAGCAACAATTGATTGTTACCCTGTTTACTCTTAGAGTACTGTCAGAATTTGATTTTCGGTGTGATAATCCAACCTGCAATAATTAAAAGCAAGTCTCGAGAGTTCTATTTTCAAACTTTCAATGGCACTCATCAGTGAGGTCAGATAAGGGGAAGGCACTTATTATTGAAACTAAAAAATGATGGGCCTCTTTTAAGAGCCCCTAGTGGCACCATGGGAGAGTCATTTATTTATGCTTCGGTAGCGCAGTGTGCCAGCCCATATTCACAAGGTCACTCAAAGCCATCTTGGAGGGCTTTTCATGGTCTTGTAAATATTGACCCCTTTCACGCTTATCAATGCATAAAACGGGTGTCCATGGGTGTTGCTTGGGTTGTTCCCATGCAACAACCATAGAACCAGAAGGAATCTGATGCATTCCCAGATTTACAAGTCCTGGAATGCCTCAGATTCCTGTGCCACCTCAGGGATGGAGTAAGAATGATGCAATGGAGTGAAATATATTTATTCCTACCTAAAAACACCTCTTGTGATTGATTTTGCCCAGGAAGTTGTCCCTTCCTGCACAAAAACAATCATCCCGCAACGCATCATGCTGCAGGAGTGCCTGCATTGGGACTAGGGACAATTTGTGCACTAGCCCAGGGGGAGAGAGCAGAAATGTGCTGTATTTTGTAGATGTGACACATTTCTGCTTTTTCCGGGTGGCGCAGGCGGCACAGCAAGGCACTTGCTGTGCCGCCCTGAACCACGGGCCTCTAAAATATGCTTTGGGTAATACACTGAATGAAATACACAAAACCGGAAAGAAAACGTGGGAGTGTTTCTAGGCAACCCTTTCAGAAGGAGAGTTGTGCAACTAACATGAATAAATCCACCAGCCATGCCTACATTTTAACCTATCAGATCACCATATTTCAAAGCTTATAGCATTTCCAAAGCTAAGAAAAGCAATACAAAGCATTCACAATTCCAGGTGTAAAGAGCAATGGATTAACTAAATATCATTCACACTAAACTGGAATAGACAACAAGGCTTCAGAAACGATTTACATTCCTTATTTAGAGCTCAGCAGAATATAATAAAGTATGTCAGACATTAGCAAGGCATCTGGAGAACAGAGAAAAGACTCCCAGGATTCTTGTATGGTTACATTTTAGATGACACCATAACAGGCAACAGACAGCGGCTCATTGGCAATACACAAATTTGGCAATTCATTAGTTATTTAAACATTGGATTACCATAGTACTATCTACGCTAATTCAGTACATGTCATATGCTCTTGTGATTTCAGTGTAGGATGTAGATTTTTGCATTAATGCAATACTACTCAACCAAATGTAATTTAAGCAAAGACATACCCTTACGTCATTCGCTTTTTATAACACAAGGGGACCTGCACCCTTTGTAGTTTAATGTCTCTATTTTCTTTATAACAGGTGACTTTGAATGAAAGAAATTACATAGCTGCTCAACTATAATAAATTGTTTCTGTTTCTGGCTAAAGGCAGGTCACAGCACATAACTGCAGCAGCAGATTAAACAAGTACATTGGGCCTGTATTTTCTTTCTTCTGCTGTGTTTTTCTAAAATGAAAGTGTTCAGCACAAAAGAGCTATTTATGGCAAAATATATATGTTTTCCCCACACTATAGGTCAATACAGTAACAATATACCATCTGCATGCTTCAACACAGGATTGCTTAAACTTGATATACATGCAACTCAACCTAATATCTATTGGAAAAAAATAACAACTGAGTTTTGCTTTTTGTATTTCACAGTATGCATTCTATTTTTATTCCTCATGCCTACAATAAATATTAAATAATTGATGTGGTTAGTGAGAAGGATTATGGAGTGACTATGTAATATAAGGAATAAAATACCCCAAATAAAAGAATATTGCAAAAAAGTTACCTGGGAGCTCAAAGACCTCATGAAGGAACTTAGCTTTCTGCCTTGGTATTCTACAAGGGCATGGAACTCCTCAGTAACTTCAATTTTTCCAAATATTAAAATATACGCCAAATACTTAAATACTTTTAATATGGTAATATCTCATTAGATTAAAATTGAGCCTTAATGCTTAGTTCTGAATTCCTTGATGTTTATACATTTTTGTTTCTGGAGCAGAAAGTCAAACTGATCTACAATAGTCTATTTTTTATCAAACAAGAGCTATGTGAGTTCAATCTTACAGTTGGGGTGGAGCACCCGGAAAGGTATCTTTGTCAGTCTCTTTCACTGAAGATTAGTATACTTCACAAGTGGCATGCTATGCTGGTTGAACTATAGAACCTGGGAAAACCACATTCTATTGTGTGCCACACTCCTAGCTCATACATGGGATCTTGCCTGGCAATTCAAATTGTAGCATATTAAATCTGCTAAAGGTTGCATGGATAGTATAGAAGACAGGGGTGAGAGTTCAGAATTCTAGGGTACTACATATAACAGATTTGCTAATTACTATGGCTTTGCCAATGTTTGCTTCTTTGCTTTAGTTCAAAATGAAGTATTTGATATAGAGAACGGCAGATCCAGCAACACCTGTCTTTATTTCTAATGTTTTAAGTAATATAATATTTTGACTGCGTCATAAGCTGCCAATAATTCTTCGAGAATAGGTATTTCAAATTGGTTAGTGTAAAAAACCTGGTCTCTTTGCAGATGCCCCCTCTACTTTTTGCCCTATTTGGGCTCCATAGATGCTGTTTTTTTTACTCTGATACTGCACTCTCTCTAAATTGTCATGTCAACATGGTGAATTCCCGATTGACAAGACTTTATCCCCTTTCAAAGGCCCTATTACATGGTGTAGGGTACCCAGGGTATAGGTGGTAAAGAGGTCCCCAGGGCGCAGCACATGTTTGTGCCACTCTAGGGGACCCTCCCAAATTGCTGATGGCAGACCTGTCATAACAGTCTGCCAAATCAGTGCCAACTGCTCAAGTTCGTCTGCCCTCACCATGAGTGGCACAGTCCCATGCACTGCCTTACATATATGTAAGAGACCACTAAGGAAGGCCTCTGCAGCCCAGGAGGCAGGGTGCATTATATTTAAGGTGAAGACATATAAGCACAAGTCTTATGTCTCTATATCATCTTTCCATTAATTTACACTATAAGTGCAGGCCGGTCCATAAGATAGCATGGGACTTAAGCCCTGGTCAGACCAAGCTGCTAGCTCCATTATGGTACCACCTGGATATGTTAAGTTTGATGTCAAACAACTTGATTTCTCTCCCCCAACACCCTCTGGTGTCGAGGGATGGCTGGCATGCACCAAGGTGGCGCACTGAAGGTTGTCCATCTGTTTGCCACCCTTCTTTGTGCTCTGGCTGAGTAGACCATGCTTTTTTCATGCAATTGCTGCCACCAAGACAGGGTTCTGACCTCCTGCCAGGCAGCCTGGGCACTCAGACATCAGAAAGAATGGCTGAGGCAGGAAGGAGGTTACACCTCCCACCCCCCAGCTGGGCCAGTGAATAGAGCCATCAGTGCTGTGAGCTTCAAAGTCTTCACCACCCCTGATAGCCAAGTGTGCTGCCCCCCAGCACAGGAAACAGCCCTCACCCTACCCCTACGCATGTTTGCTCGTGAACAGGTGAGAAATTAGGGCCCATATTTATCATTTTTGACGCAAACCAGCGTCCTGCAAAGCCCCAAGCTAGCGTCCAAATTTCTTCTGTTTGTTCCCTAACATGCGCCTTGGTGTGCCATATCATAAATACTGCACACATATGGTGGCATTAAGTGCTGGTAGGGGGGCACAGAAAAAGTGGCACATCAGCTTTGATGTGCTACTTTTTCATAAATATGGGCCTTTCTGGGAGACCTTAACTTCCACCTGGATGACCCCACTGACATCAACTCCACCAACCCTACTGGAAAGACTAGACATCGCCCTCAAGTAGCTGGTCACTGGCCCCATGCACAAAGTAGGACCCACGCTGGACCCCATCTTCATGTTCAGCAACAGAATCAACTACAGCCACACCATGGAGCTCACCTGATTGGCCTACTACATTGTACTCTTCAACCTCGCCAGCCCCCGCAGCCCTCAGACACAACACAGCCCCCTGCCACAGCTAGACCAAGGTCATTCAGCAGCAATGGACAGACACCATCAGCACCTCACAGCCCAACATCACCACCAACTTGGATAAGGCAGTACAGAGCTTTAACAACTGGATCAACAGCGCTGTTGACCTGGTCCCCCTGGCCAAACCAACCAAGACCCACAAAACTACCAAACAAGCCAGCTAGTACACCCCTGTACTCAGCAAATCTCAACACAGGTGCAAACAACTGAAGAGAAGATGGCGCACCAGCAAGAACCACACCCACTAAGCCACTTCAAATCAGCCCTCAACAACTACCACTGCCAGAACAAAACAGCAAAAAAAGAGGCCCTTACCTACCAGATTGAAATCAGCACCAACCAAACCAAGGAACTCTTCACCATCGTTAGAGAGTTTGCCTGCCCATCGACTATCTAGAACTCCATCCTCCCTCACAAGAACTCTACGAGGCCCTCACTGACCTCTTCAACAATAAGATAGAAACTGTTGGAAATGGCTTTTCTGCAGGGTCACCTCAAACATTTTTGCATTCCTCCTCTTTTTCTGACCTGATTTTTGCTGGCTTTAGGACTCTGGGCACTTTACCACTGCTAATCAGTGCTAAAGTGCATATGCTCTCTCCCTAAAACATGGTGACATTGGCTCATACCCAATATGGATATTTAATTTACTTGTAAGTCCCTAGTAAAGTGCACTAATGTGCCCAGGGCCTGTAAATTAAATACAGTGGTGCAGGCCCTCATCATCAGCTGACTGGACTAAGGCAACACATTCTACACAGGAACTACCACTAAACTCACCTGCCAGACTGGTCCTCATCCTGCCCAAGAGAACCCACATCACCCAGCACCTGAAGGACTCCTTTGGCCCTTGGTCCAGAAGAGATACCACTTCAAACTTCTGACCCATGCCCACAAAGCCCCCATAACCAACCACCTTCCTGAACCACAACCTTCACCTCCACCAACCGACCAGGAACCTCTGCTCCGCATACCTCCCCCCTCACAAAGATACTACTGATATGCCACTGCTGAACCAGAGGATGCTCCTTCTCCCACCTCAGTGCCAAAGCCCTCTACCTCTGCACCACTCCCTTGCTGACCCACTTCAGAAAGGGACTGAAATCCTGGCTTTTCGAATAAACACCTGCAGCAAGCGCCGGGATACCCACTCGGATGACATGTTGTGCTATACAGATGCCATCTGATTGATTGATTGCTGAAAAGGCCTTGGGTGGGAGGTTAGAAGTCTTTTATTTTGAAGTAATTTGAAAGTGTCAGTGTTTGCTGAGAAGCATGAAGAACCTTGGGGACATATTATGAGTCAGTGGATTAATGATCAAGAAAGGGGAATTGGCATATGAATCACAGATACACTGATAGATTTTATTTATTTTTGTTTTGAGCGAAGAGACATCCTCTCAGAATTCAGAAGATGTCATTACAATGTTTTTGGGGAAAGCTGGACTAGGGATTTAAATAAAAATTTCAAAGAGTTTCCATAAACTTAATAGTACCACTAGGATGTTCTATATTTTTTGTATTTTGGGACTTTTCTTCACTATTACTGGCAGCATCTTTATTAACAGCTGTGCCTTCTGCTATATCTGTTTCTGCTCCTACTGTGCATACTACATATATATATATATATATATATATATATATAATATAGATGAAATTCAATAATCTAAGGATTTAGTCAAGGAGTATGGGGTTGACATAAGCAAGTTAAAGAGCATACAGAGATATTACGGAATTAAGTTATGTGAAACTGAAATAGCAGAGGTGGAGCTATAGACTTTCAAACTTGCATTAAGATTTAGTTGAACGTATTATAAATTTGAGAGATTTGTGGAAATACAAGGAAACATAGAAAAAGAAATCTCATGCTAAAAAGGACAATACTCATACAGGGAAGAAACCAAAACTGGTCATGAGGGATTTGGAACCAGAGGCAGTGTCCGAATTTCCTTTCAGGTTAGTGCATGGAAGGAATTAGGTTCATATACCTTGGACTAGGAGGGATCCTTATGCCAAATATTCTGAAATTGAGAGTGGGACTTGACAAATGGTATAAGGAGGTTTATAGGTTGGTGGCAGTTTAAAAAATGCTTTGGATTGATTTGGATACATGATTTGAGGTTGCTGGCCCCAGTTATAAATGCAAGAGTGCAATTGCTTGACCGACTGAAGAATCAATCAGACTTCAGCCTAGCAATGCTCTAGCTGAGGTTGTTATTTAAAAATACAGAGTGGTGATAGTACATTAGGCAAAATAATGAGAGATACACAAGAGCTGCAAGAAGCATTATGAAAGGCATATCTAAATTTATAACAAGTGTAGCGAAGTTGAAGATCCCAAGAAAGAAGGTATTAGTGATTTACTTTGACATTCATTTTGGGTTTGCTTCCGAAGTTTAGTTCTTATACTCAGCAGATCATTATGTGTTTGCAGACTATAAGCATTAATGAAATTCTGTGGCCTGCCAAATATTGTAGTGATTGATTGGGTGTGAAACAGAAAAAGGTTAAGGAAAAGTTGATGATTGCACAACTGAAGAAGATTCAGATAAATACAATAAATCAGATAATGGGTTCTGATTCAGATTTGGTGCAGTGTGAAGATTTTGGAATGAATGTAACACAGGGTACAAGGAGTGGAAATTAAAATGTGATGATGCGGACTTAAGGTAGAGGAAAAGGGAATGTCAATAATTCTTGATTGAATGCAAATATCAGTTACTTGAAGAAGAGTGCTGCTTGTCACATCTGTTCTAAAATTGGACATTGGAAGCAAGGGCCAGATGTAGGTACGAAAAAAATTGCGACTCGGAAAATGCGACTCCATGCGAATCGCTATTTCCGACTCGCAAAACGAAGTTCCAGAAAGAATCGCTATTCCAAATAGCGAGTCGCAGAGGAGTCGCACCGCATTTTGCGACCTCGTTTTTAGCGAGGTCTCAATTTGCGACCTCGCTAAAAGTGAGGCCGCAAATTGCACGAAGGGTGTGGTCCGGTGTCGCAAATTGCGACTGACTCGCAAATTGCCTGCAGGTGGAACAAAACAGTTGAAATACCCACTTCCTGGTTCTGTGTGATGATATCAGAACCAGGAAGTAACCAAATGGAACAGGGAGGAGGGAGGAGATCACCCAGCCCAAACTGCAGAGCCACATCCAGGTGAGAGAAGCAGCAGCAACAATGGCTACACAGGAGAAGGAGACACCCAGTGGAGGCAGAAAATGAAAAATCAAGTTTTCTGACAAGGATTTGGAGGTGATAGCTCAGGAGTGCTGTCTGCACCATGAACAATTATTTGGCAAGACAGCAATGAGTGTCCCTAACACCCAAAAAAAGAAGATCTGGTAATACATCCAGAACAAGATAAATGCCATTGGGTTAAGCCACCGCACTCTGGATGAAATCCACAAAAGTTGGTATGACCTTTGCTCCAGGACCAAGGAGAGGGTGGCTGAGAGCATGAGGGAGATGCATGGCACTGGAGGAGGCCCATCCACTGTTCCACCCCCTACAGCAATAGAAACCATGGTGGAGACAACTCTGGAGCCGGAGGTTGTACTGGGCATTGGAGATATAGACAGTTGGGCACCTGGAACATCAAAAAGTAAGTACCAAAATATATGCATTCACACCAACACATGCACTATACACACAATCCCAGTACACATCAGCAAGCATCTCCAGACTAGCTCCATTCCAGTCTAGCAACCTCTAGAATAGTGCATTATGGGCAATGTAGTACAGTAGTCCAAATATAGGCAAATGTTTATTCAGAGGCATAAAACATGCTAGACTGACAGTGTATCCTCTATGTCCCACAGGTCTCCCACAAGGCCCCCCATCAGCGCCAGTATGCAGGGAGAAGAACATGGCACAGACCCACAGGAGGAGGCTGCCACAGACACTGCAGGGGAGTGAAGGACAACACCACCCATGGAATTGGCACCGGAGTCCATGGAAGATCCTGCGCTGGGTATGGAGGCAGCCGTAGAAACACCAGGGCCAATGCCTATGGAAAGGCACACACAGCCATCATCAGGCGCAGTGCGTAGATGCCGCCGCAGATTGCAGTCTATGCGCAGTGAGGATGTTCCGGATGTCGAGTTTGTGGGTCTTGAGGCATCCTTATTGCAGGGTCAGCGCCTGCAAAATAGACAGATGAGGTTACAGAACCGGAACCTCACAAGACTGCAGACCACTGTCACACATGGGCTGGTAAATGTGGACAATCAGTTCACAACAATGAACACACATCCGGGAAACCTGACGACCTCCATTGACAATTCGGTCAGGTAACTGGTGGCTGAAAGGGCACAGGCACGGCGCAGGGAGAGCAAAACTGCTGCCAGTTTAGACAGACTTGCTGCATCCATAGGGCGCCTGGCAACAAACATGACCTGCCTGTCAAGGCGCACTGTCAGCCTGCTAGTAGAACTGGGGCATTTTGCAAGAGATGTGGCATGTGGACCTGGCCGCATCAGCCACGTGGTGGATCTGCTGGAGACCAGACAGGCTGCAAGGGGCATAGGGGATACCCCACAGGACAGTGAGGAGGGCTCTACAGTCAGTAGTGTGTCTGCCACTGATGCACGTGTGCTGCGGAGTAGCATTGCACGGCAGGGCTCAGGGGACCAAGCTGGAGTGAGCCATGGTGGCTGCAGTCGTAGGAGGCTGTGAGCCACTGACATGTACTGGTACAGAGGCACATGAACATAATGTGTCTGATTTGACTGTTTCATTACCATACTGTTGCATAGTTCACAATGATATCAACATTATAGTTCTGCAATAAAAAGTTTTGGTTTGTTTGGCTACACAACAGGGCTATGTGTGTCTGACATTAGTGAGTGTGGTCACGGTTGCCACGTACCTGCCAAAGTAGTGGGTTGCAATGTGGTTCCGTCTCTGTCTGCCCTCATTTGTGATGCTTCTATCCCCAGGCTGTCGGGATGGTAGCTCTTGCTCATCATCCTCCGTATCTGTGTCTTCAGGTGTGAGATATAGCCCACATCTGGTGGCAATGTTGTGTAGGATGGCACAGGTGGCAACTATCGTGCATGCTGTTTCTGGGGCATACTGGAGTGCTCCTCCACTTTTGTGGAGGCATCGGAATCTTGACTTTAACAAGCCAAACGTCCTCTCGACTACAGTATTGGTCTGCCGATGTGCAATGTTGTATCGCCTCTCGTTCTGATTGCCAGGTGTTAGGTATGGGGTGAGTATCCATGGTCTCAGGCCATATGCACTGTCACCTGTTTGACAAAAGAGGCAAATTTAGCAGGGCATCACAGGGTTACACAGTGAGCTGTATGTAAGGCTTCAGAGTGTAGTCACCAATACCTAGTAAATATCCTTCTCCAAACTCCCCACTTTCTAGGCTTTGGTGTATCCCACTGTGCCTGAATATGTATGAGTCATGTGTACTGCCTGGATATTTAGCCACAATGTCAGTAATGACATTATAGGTGTCACATACCACAAGGATGTTTAGTGAGTGGGTACATTTCCTATTGCGGAACACACATTCCAGATTTGCTGGTGGGCAAATTTGTATATGTGTCCCGTCCACACACCCTATTACATGGGGGAGCTGGCAATTCTGTAGAAGTCCAACTTGGTGCTGTTCATTTCTGACTCATTTCTGGGTAGGTATATATATCTGGACATGTGTGTGAGTATGGCATCTAGGAAACATCTGAAGAATCGTGAGAGTGCACTTTGGGATACCCCACCTGCCACTGCAATCACCTCCTGATAGCTACCCGGGGCCAAGAGGTACAGTGAGCATAGCACTTGCACATGTGTGGGGATGGCGCTGCCGCGCATTGTCTGTTGTTCAAGCTGAGGTTTCAGCAGTTTTATAATCTCTAAGATAACAGCACTGCTCAGTCTGTATTTGTCATAAATCCCCTCCTCAGTTTGTTGAAATAGTGTCTGCCTGGTTCGGTATATCCTCTCCTGTCTCTGCCTCCTCCTCCTCTGCTGGGCAGCCTGAACTCTCCTCCTCCATGCAATCACGTATATTGCAGCCATTTTGAGTAGCCCAGATGCCTTCTGGGTCTCCTTTTATACTTTGGTTCTGGTTACCACTGCTCGGAATTAGTGTTAATCTGGGTGTGCAAAACGGGCTTTTTGCGACTGGCTTTTGCATAGGTTTGTGACTCGCAATTTGTGACTTCCTGATTGCGGGTCGCAAAATCAGGTCGCAAATTTTGCGAGTCGGTAATGCATTGCATCGCTATTTGGTGATCAGAAATTTGATTTTTACATCCCATTTCGTATTTTGCAGGGTCGCAAATAGCGATGCGAGCCGTTTGCGATTTGCAATCCTTTACTACATCTGGCCCCAAGAGTCTATACAGAAACTAGATTGAATCCAGAATGATTTTGTTCCCCAGATGCAGCAAAACACAAACCTAATACTGATGCAGAAAACAAACTGTGCCGCAGCCCAATAGACTCCCATGCATAATGTTCTAAATGAAGGGCAGCTCCATGCCTATAGCTCCAGTGTTGCAGCAAAGGAATAGAAACAAAATGCCCTATAATACAGGGAACCACAGAATCTATTGATTCTGAGAAATTATTTTCCTTGTGGTTTTCATTGGGGACAAATTTACAATGACGTTTCCCCCTCTCGGAAAAAGAGGTCCACGTTGTAGGTATTAGCAATAAACAGATTAGTAATCAGGTTACAGCAGTTGTTTCAGTTTAAATAAGGTCATTGAAAACAGTCACCAGTTCATATGTATGATTTGAGTTGTAGTTTGTTTGACAGAGCTTTGCTTTGCAACATGAATTGAGTAATGTTTTGCATACCAAATGGAGTGAATTGCAGTTAAGATAGTAGTCAAACTAAATGCAGTTTATCCCAGAATTTGGCAACATAAACTTTCAAGAGAAACAAAAGAAGGAATGAAGCCCTTCTTAGAAAAAATCATAGAACAAGGCAGTCTACGGGAGGTGTTTGATGAACCTTGCAATTCTTCTATGATTGGCATTAAATAAACAAGTGTTAAGTGGAGGACCTTAGAAAACATAATCAAATTGTAGTCTCATGTTCTCCAAATGTACCAAACCCTGCTGTAATAGTGTTAGATCTGGCCTCTTTTTGCAGGGTTACCCAAAACGTTTTGCCCTCTCCCTCCTATTTTTACTACCTTCCTTTTGTTGGCTATAGGTCTCTGGGTACTTTACTAGTGCTAACCAGTGCTAAAGTGCACGTGCTCTCTAAACATAGTATAATTGGTTTACACCTGTTTGACACCCTTTCGACACATTTGATTTACTTGTAAATCACATGTAAACTTGTATACCACATACCCATGTAAATGAAATGCTACTAGTGGGCCTGCAGCACTGATTGTGGCATCCACAGAAGTACCATTTCAAACCTGTTTCAGGACTGCCACTGCACTGCCTGCATGTGCAATTTACTGCCACTTTGACTTGGTGTTTAAAACTACTTGCCAAGCATTGAACTCCCCTTTTATTACATACAGGTCACCACTAACTGGGTAGCCCTATGGGCAGGGTCCTGTGTAAGGAAAAGGTAAGGCATGTACCTTTATGTCTTGCATGTCCTGGTAGTGACAGCCTATTTCATTTTTCAATACTGTGGGCTTGCTCCTCCTAAATGTTAGCATTGGGAATTCCCTTATACCCTTTTAAGTGTGATTTCTGAGTGAAAAGGAGTAGCTTTGCACTGTTGGTGCATTTAGAATGGTAGTGATGAATCCTCCTTACTGGAGAAGTTAGATTTGACATTACTATTTTAGAAATGTCACTTTTTGAAAATTGTAATTTCTCTGTGCTTATAACTCTGTGTGCTTTGCAGCCTGTCTTCAATATACATGTGGGCTGGGTGAAAGGTACACTTTGTGCATACTCTGTAGACAGCCACAGTAGAGGAAGGGCTGGGTGTGACAGGGGGTACATCTGCATTAATCTGCATACTTGCAGTCTTCCTGGGCAGGGAGAGGGAGAGGTGGTTAATAATTACTTGACAATAGATTGTGGCCTGCCCTCACAAAAAGGTCTGATTTACCCCTTACTGATCATCTGTAGCCAGTGTTGGGCTGAAAGGAACTGTTGGCACTTTTAAGTTACCCCTTCATCAAAGACATATTTGATTATAATTACTGGGGCCCCTGTCAACATGAGTTGGAGATTCAGCCGAGGTTTGCCAGAATCGTCTTCCGGGCTGGCGTGTCTTCCTGACTGGCACTACAGCTAAGAGGAAAACCCTGCGCCCCTGAGAGTCATGTCCCTGGGACTGCTGAGGGGAAAGCAGCATGGTCAACACCCCCCACAGTTGTGGCGATGCAGGTACTGTGGGGAGGTTAACGGCACCTCGCCCCGTTGGACGCTTTGTTCAAAAGGTGGTGCAACCACGAGAGACTGAGGGAGGTCTTTCCCACCCGCGTTTGGCCACAGTCACTTGTTTCAAGATGCAGTGCAGTCAGGCAAGACAGAGAGGTCCATTATAAGCATTGGTGCCAAAAGGTAGGGAAACCTCACCAGGACCTTTGGGTGCTTTGCTTTCCCCACTCCCTTGCTGAAGAAGTCCAGTGGTTCATTCTTGATGGGGATCATTGCCAGAGCCTACCATAATATCCCTTAAAGGAGGAAAGGTACATTTTCTTCCATTTGTCCAGGAGTGATATTAGATTATTCTACCACAGCCTTGTAGATGGGTAGGTGCTCCTGTGCCGTTATGTTCTGAATGCAATCAATGTAATAGGGCTCACTGAAATTACCGTATAACATGTATTAGTAGCACATGTGCCTTTGTGTTTAGTGTAATTTTATGTGATTTATCCTACAAATTGTGCATTACTCGTGAAGTATTTCTCATGTATGTCTTTTGCAACCTTGCACTGATCAGGGCAATGCGTACTCTCTAAATAATTGCTCTACTGATGTGTTTCATGTCATTTAGGTCAAGCATAATGTTGAAAACAATTTTATATACCTCTGTGTGGAGTCTCTTCTGTGGTGTATCCATTGTGTTGCTATGTTAGTGTGTTCCACAAATTCTTTACATTTTGCCTCTGATGATAATCCTCCCTGATCTGCGCCAGGCAATCAGAGGGTGACCATAGGTTATCTTTGGTGAGTATTTGAATTACCCATGCCAGAGTGATGAGTTCAGTCTGGCCTAGGTGCATACCCTAGCCAACTAGAAGCCCCATTTCTAACAAATATAATTTCAAATTCCTCTGGATGCAGAATGGTCTACAGTCATTTACTTATATTAAGCATTCTTTCCCATTCCTTTGCATGAGTAGAGTCAATATCTTTTCACATTTTGGTTCAAAAATACATTTCTTGTTTGGTGTAGAATCCCACTGGGGGATACTGAAAGTCCATCAAGTTTTAGTCATATCCTAAAGAAAGATTTTAAGGTTTGCAGTTACCGTTTACTTCCATCTCAATGCATTGATAACCTATTAGTGGCATCTGAGACAAAAGAAGACTAATTAACTAGATTCTGTTACACTCCTGAATCATCTTGCTGACATTGGTCATAAGATTTCACCTACAAAGATGAAGTACTGTAAAAGAGAAGTGATTTATTTTTGTCATCACATTGAGATTGGGGCATGGAAAGTCTCAAAAGAAGGCATTTCTGCAGTCCGGAAGTATAATCTTTTCACTACCAAGATGGAGGTGAGGATGTTTTTACGAATAGTTGTCTACTGTTTCAGTGAATTCTAATAATTTTCCTGATTGTGAAGCCTTTAATAAGGTTGACTCACAGTAATATCAAGGATCCAGTACCAATTAATGATGAATGCATGAAGGCCAAAGGAGAATTAAGAGAACATCTCTGAATCTCTGTAGCATCCTTGCCTTCAGAATGTCTAATTATGAGAAAGAGTATTATCGCTTCAGCCAAGAGAAGAGTTGGTGTTTCACTTTCAGTGTTCAACGAAAAACATGGAGGTTTAATGAGACCGGTCGCTTAATTTTTGCTATGATAGATTCAGCATCTGCTGCTCTTCCTGGTTATCTTAATGCAGTTGCAAGTATTTGCTTTGCAACTAAATAGAATAAAGGGATTATTATGGCTCATACATGTGTTGTCATTTTTTCCCATTAAATGGAATCTTTGGTAATTCACGCTAGAACTCAACATTTGATTAACAGCCAACTCACAAGATATGATCAGACAATATTGGCGTGTAAAAAATGTTCAATTAAGAGATGCAATACCTTGAGTCCTGTAACTCTGCCACTGATTTCAGACAATTATGAAGATCATGAAGAGGACCTTGACCATGATTGTGTTAATGTGACAGAGCTGTATACCAAACCAAGACCAAATATCAAAGATGCTCCTCTTGAAATTTCTGTATGACATTATTTGTAGATGGCTCTTTTCTGAAAGACCATCAAAGATCATTAAAAGCTGCTTAAGCGGTCTATTCCATTTCTGAAAATGTTGAAGTATCACACTTTTCTAATATAACTTCAGCACAACTGACGGAGTTGAGTGCTCTGACAAGGTCTTGCTGCCTAGCAGATGAATCGAGTGTGACTATATATACAGACAACAAACATGGATTTGGAGTGGCACATGATTTTGGGCAGCTATAGTCACAAAGGGGGTTTATGACATCCACTGCTATTCTTATCAGAAACTGTTCCTACATGCTTGATCTTTTCGTAGCGTTACAGCAACCTAGAGAAATAGCAGTGATTTAATGTACAGCACAAAAAGCTAGTGAGGCCATAATTATGACGGGAAATAATTATGCCGATAAAGTAGCTAATGTACTTTTCCCTTGAGAATACAACTGTGAGATTAAATGACAAATTCCAGTGCAAGAACCAGAACAATATGAAACCAATGTAAGAACTCCTGGAATGGCAAATATTGTCAATCGTTTTGTTGAATCCAATACAGACCACAATAAGTGAATTGAGAGTCCCGCAGGAGGAAGTACTCTAGGACATGAGCAAAAGATGAGACTGGACTAGTTGTAAGAGGAATTGTAGAGAGGGATGAAATGGCCAGGACTTTTGAAAAGTACTGGCACAACACAAAATTCAAAAGTGTAGAAGACTATGGGGGTCATTCTGACCCCGGCGGGCGGCGGGAGCCGCCCGCCTGGAGGGAGCCGCCATATGGCCGCTCCGCGGTCGAAAGACCGCAGAGGCCATTCTGGCTTTCCCGCTGGGCTGGCGGGCGACCGCCAGAAGGCCGCCCGCCAGCCCAGCGGGAAACCCCTCCCCACGAGGAAGCCGGCTCCGAATGGAGCCGGCGGAGTGGAGGATGTGCGACAGGTGCAGTGGCACCCGTCGCGAATTCCAGTGTATGCAAAGCAGACACTGGAATTCAAAGTGGGGCCCTCTTACGGGGGCCCCACGACACCCCTCACCGCCATCCTGTTCCTGGCGGTCGGAACCGCCAGGAACAGGATGGCGGTGAGGGGGTCGGAATCCCCCATGGCGGTGCAGCTTGGGAGACTGCCGGTTTTCCTGCTCTGACCGCGGCCAAACCGCCGCGGTCAGAATGCCCTGCGGGGCACCGCCAGCCTGTTGGCGGTGCTCCCGCATCCCCGGCGGTCCTTGGCCGCCGGGGTCGGAATGACCCCCTATTTGTTTAATTTGCCAGAAGAAATAATCAGGAAAAGGACATTAATTTGCATGAGCCACATAGACAAATCAGAAGGCCTGTTAGCTAGACTTCGAGCAAGTTGTTTTTGAAATTCCTGTTTGTAATAGATTAAAATATGTTCTTGTGATTGCTTGTGTTCTAAATGGGTCTAGGCCTACTCAACCAGTAGAAGCAACAGTACGAAAGTGACCAACTTCCTATTAAAAGAGTTAATGCCCCTCTTGGCATGTCAACATCTATTGAGGCAGATGTTGGAACTCATTTTAATAATGAGATCCAAAAGTTATTATGTACAGCACTCAAATTGAACAGAAATTCCACTGTAGTTATCGTCTACAATCATCAGGGATTATGAAGAAGATGAATGTCACCATCAAAATTAGGCTGACCATTGTGTGTACCTCACAAATCTTAAGTGGTCTGAGGCTTTCTTTTTTATGATGGATAGAACTATGAGAGTTGCTTGCCTATGTCCCTTCAGCAACACTTGTATCAATAATTGATTAATTCATATTAGAATACTGCAGAGATCTGTCTAACATGGTGAAATTTGCCTCCCATCAGGTAAATTGGCAACAGCATCAACAAAAGAAACTCAGTGTCATCCATTACAACCAGGTGGCTGGATTTTGATCAAGAAGCATGCTTGCAAATGCGGCCTGGATCCTAGATGGGAGGGGGCCACTTCAAGCTACGGTTGTAACAAGCACTGCTGTGAAGCATGGTGAAATTTGGCAGAGGATCCACGTGGCTGACACAATAAAAGTGGAGATGGTATGTGAAGAAGTGGTGACAAACAACCACCAATTCACAGAGTGAATCTCAAGTATGCAGTGTGGATCTGGATGAGGAGAGGTGACTCCTGAAACTGGTTAAGTTGGTGATGCTGGTGAGAGTGAAGGCCCAGGAAAAGGTACCTGTGCCCGATTTCAGTTTGAGAATTAGGGGCATATTTATACTCCGTTTGCGCCGGATTTGCGTCTTTTTTTTTTACGCAAAACGAACTCCATATTTATACTCTGGCGTTAGACGCGTCTAGCGCCAAAGTTCATGGAGTTTGCATCATTTTTTAGCGTGGACACCTACTTTGCGTTAATGATATGCAAGGTAGGCATTTCCCGTCTAAAAAATGACTCCGAGGCATGTGCGCCGTATTTACACTCCCGGGCAAAAATGACGCCCAGGAGTGGGCGGGTAAAAAAAAATGACGTCCAGCCGCTTTTGCGTAGTTTTTTAGTGCCTGGTCAGGGCAGGCATTAAGGGACCTGTGGGCTCGGAAGGAGCCCAGAGGTGCCCTCCCATGCCCCCAGGGACAACCCCTGTCACCCATGCCCACCCCAGGAGGACGCCCAAGGATGGAGGTACCCATCCCAGGGAACTTAAGGTAAGTTCAGGTACGTATTTTTTTATATTTTTTTTTGTGGCATAGGGGGGCCTGATTTGTGCCCTCCTACATGCCACTATGCCCAATGACCATGCCCAGGGGACATAAGTCGCCTGGGCATGGCCATTGGGCAAGGGGGCATGACTCCTGTCTTTGCTAAGACAGGAGTCATTTTAATGGGGGTTGGGAGTCAAAACAAATGGCGCAAATCGGGTTGAGGCGAAAATTTTGCCTCAGCCTGACTTGCCCCATTGTTTGACGCACAAACTCCATATTCTCCTACGCCGGCGCTGCCTGGTGTACGTCATTTTTTTTCACGCACACCAGGCAGCTCCGCCGGCTAACGCCGGCTAACGTCATTGAATAAATACGGCGCCCGCATGGTGCTTCAGAATGGCGTTAGCCGGCGTTAGATTTTTTGACGCACAACTGCGTTGGCGCAGTTCTGTGTCAAAAAGTATAAATATGGCCCTTAGAGTGAAGAACTGTTGCGAAGTTACAAGCAGCAGGAAGGAACAATCTCTGATCAAGTCCATCAAAACCCCTGCTGGAAATTTAAGTCTCAAGGACTCCCAAGGGAAAGAAGCAATTTGCAATGAGTCGAGTTACTAATGCTAATCAAAGTTCAAGTTCAACTGCAGAGAAGATTTAGCAGTAGTCATAAAGGAAGAAACAAAAGTATGGAGAATGCATTGAAGAGAAAAATGGCTATAGGCAGCTAAGAGAATCTACAAAAGAAAACATTGGGACATATTTGTTTTTGATCTCAGTGGAAATGGCATACAGCAGATGCTGTATAATTGTTACTATAATTTCACTAATAATTATATGAATAGCTTTAAATGGATTACTTTTGTGCCTAAGTTCTCCAGCTAGACAAGTTAAATTGACTACAGTTCCTAATGAAGTTCATAATGAAGTTAAGCTTAACGCACTGAAACAGTGAAATATTAGTCTGTCATTTCAAAAATAACATTTCTGGACATCTTTCAAAAGACTATGTAGATATCATGGAATTTGGGAACCATTTTGTGGGCACCTATCTCCCTTCTGCACACGAAAGAACAATATATTCTCAACATATTATGAGCAAATTATTAACTGCCAATCTCCTACAGTTTGTCATGTAATATTTATTATCAACATATTATCAACTGCCAATGTCCTATGGTCTGTCATGTAATGCATCTGTTAGTATATTTATTAGGCAGGAGTTTTGGTCACCATATCTGTCCAATGTCAACCCTAGGGAGAAGACCTGCATGTTTTAAATGTCCTGGATGTTTAATGACCTAGAATTTCAAAATTACTAAAGGGCAGTATGTGCGCAGTTAGAGAAAAGAGGAGCCTTAACTTGTTAGGAAAATAATTAACGGAGAGTGAATATTTTGAAAGACTAGAAGGATGAAAAGAAAATCAGAGAACAGATTAAGGATGAAGAGGAATTTAGGACTCCAACTTTACATTCACATTGAAAAAGAAACATGAAAGGGAGGGGGAATTATGTAATGTGCATCATGAACCTACGGATGTTAGCTCAATTGAGATTGTGAGAAACAGAGAGTGTGAAAGAATATATGTTGATATTGGTAATTTTATATTTGGTGAAGAACCAATACTTTTAGGAATTTATTATGTGTGTGGTAGGACTATTGTAACCTACCTCTTAATAAGGCTTTCATATTTAATGAGTTTGCCATGCGAATGAGAGAGAGAAATGAGGATTTGTGCAAATTGTTGTAGATGACCTTTGATTCCATCCATTGGAAAGACTATGAAGCATGTGAAAATTAGAAGATTATCTACGCTTGTGGATCAGATTGCTTGCTGGTGCATTCACACAAATAAATGATTATTGTGATGCATTGATGATTCTGCAAAACCGCCTAGTGCTACACATCCTTCTGCACTATCTTGAGGGAGAGTGAGTGCTACACCTGCATCCCAAATAACAGTAGAGACATCAGTGTTTATGTTTCTAACATTACTAATGTTTCTCAGAAAGTCAAAGTTTTGAAGAGTATGGCTTATGGGACGCAGTGGGTTAAGAGAATGGAGATTTTACTAAGGTGGTAAGTGGTTTAATAGCTGGTTTGGGGGCATACCGAGGACTAAAATAACACCTGTAACTATTGTGTTGATTTGTATGATTGTTCTGTTTCTTTTGTTTATATTTTCTGAAATAATTTTCTCAAAATTTAGATGTAAGGACAACAATTTGTCATCCAAAGTGAAAAGTTGTGAGACGGGGATAACAAAGATCAAGTACATAATCAACTTGAGACGTTGAAAGAATTGAAATGCAAGCAACAGTAAGCGATACAGACTGTATTACAATTATTTGAGAATTTTTAATGATTATAGCATCATCAGAGGGAGGAAATTGCAGATGCTTTTGCGTATTAATCACAATTGTTCATTATAACAATGTGCATATTAGTAATCTACACTCACATTCACACATGTGCACTGACATAATACATTTGTTTTTTAAACAACTTTAATATGACCTGTTAAACAGTGTTGGGCAGAATGTTTCATTTCCACCCACAAAATTGTTGGAATTGTGTGACTCTGTATTACTCTTTTAGTGACAGAGCTCCGGCCACATTCAAGCAATTGCCTTGTGGCACAATTATTTTCCTGCAAGACTGTAAAAATATAAGGTACCGAGCACAAACAACATTTTGCCTCCCTTAGCGCGATTTTCTAACGCGGGCAGTTGAAAGTGGTTGCAGTCAGATGACTACTTCTCAAGTAGATTTGTTGCCGTTTGAGTAGATTTTCCATGTAAGTTGCAGCAAACTCAACTCGAATGGCTGTGCGCTTTTGCACACTACATGGTGCTGCTTGCACTGATTTTTCAGCACTGGTCACACTACTTGAGCTAAATTGCAATGCAAGCAGTGTAACATGCATATTTTCCACCTGGCATCAACGCTATCTGGTTCAAAATAGATGTCACTTTCACTGTTTATTACGTTTGTTACCCATAGTCAAGCAAGTCATGTTTGTTTATTTCTGATGGTCCCTGTTCTCTCTAGCATGGGCTTACAAATGTAACATTTTCCCAAGGATGTTTCTCTTGATTCACAGTGGGAGACTGCCTTTTGAATGCCATCTTTCCATTCACATGCATAAGCCTGTTTAGCCCCATTATTTAAAGCCTCGGTCAGGGCAGGCGTTAGGGGACCTGTGGGCCCAGTTCATGATGGAACACCACAGAAAGAGCCCACAGGTGCCCTCCCCAAGCCCCAGGGACACCCCCACCCACACCAGAGGGACAGCCGAGGATGGAGGACCCCATCCCAGGTAAGTAGAGCTAAGTACAGGTAAGTATTTTGTTAAATTTTTTAAGGTGCCATTGGGGGACCTGAAATGGGTCCTCCTACATGTCACTGGGTGCAATGGCCATACCTAGGGGACCCTTGTCCCCTGTGCTGGCCATTGGGGTGGTGGGCATGACTTCTGTCTTTTCTAAGACAGGAGTCATGTAGTATGGCAGGTTTAGATCCATGAAATTACGCTAATCTGGTTAGAGTCATCTTTTTTTAAACTGCGTGAAAAAGTTTACCGCCGGGTAGCACCTTTCCAAGATGCCAGTGTCTTATTTATGGAATGGGGCAATCCAGCGCAAAGGGTGGGATAACATTAAGGAAAATGACGTTAGCTGGGTGGGAGTGGCAGTATGGAAGAAGGAGGTTTTGCATCAGAAAATTATGTTATGCTAGTTAGAGTAAAAAAAGATGACTCTAACCAAGATTCGCATCAGTAATAGTAGTCTCACATTTGCTTCTGCTAAAAAAGGCCTCTGTTTTGCCGTTCAGACATTTGCATTCAAAGGGTAACTCCCACTCTTCTTCAATATAGCTATTGCCTAGTCACTCGTACCTGCCCTGAGCAAGATGTTTCAGGTATTTCAAAAAACAAAAAGTGGAAATGGGCAGATTAATGATGCCATGTAGGAGCCATACTGTTGAAGGACTTTCTGCAACTGTGAAAGGCAACCTTTCTAACTTCTCTATATGAAGCATGGTAAAACTCGCTTCCCTTTTAGCCTTTGTCTGCTGTTCCCTGGATAAATGAAAGGTGGTGAACAATTCACTACCATTAATGTACTTCCCTGGAATTCTGCCATTTTTCAAAGTCTGCAATGTCCAACCTAACTGCATGATGGAACATAGCTGACTTTGTCCATGACATAAAAGGGACATGTCTGTCTGAATGATATCAGTCGCAGACGACACTGGGGTCATTAGGATCCCGGCTGTCGGCGTTAATGTGGCGGTAGGTACCGACAACAGGCTGGCTGTACTTACCACCATATTATGACATTGGTGAGTTGGCTGAAGCCAACCCGCCAATGTACCACTCCAACCGCCATGGTGGTAACAGCCACCGGGCTGTAGATATCCATCTCCAACCCGCCAATGTACCACTCCGACCACCATGGCGGTAACAGCCACCGGCCTGGAGATATCCATCTCCAGCCCGGCAGCCGCCATTGTACGGCCTGCAGGATTATGACCCAGCCTACCGCCATGCTTTCCGTGGTGCTGATAACGCCACAAAAACTATGGCAGTAGGCCATATCAGTGACAGGGAATTCCTTTCCTGTTACTCGTAGGGGTTCCCACCCCTTTCCTCTCCAGTTATCCCCCCACCCTTCCACCTCTCCAGTCCCCTTCCACCCCTACTACATTCACTTCCCCCTTCAGACACACACACACACACTCATACACACACCCATTCCTACATGCTTACACGCATGCACACATCCATTCACACACACATCCGCACAGACTTTCAAACATGCTGGCAGACACGCATTCACATAACACAACATACATGCACTCACGCCTCCATACATGCACATTATTGGTCATAATACGGCTGGCGGCGGTCTACTGGTGTGGCGCTGCTGATGGCAGCAGCACCACCTTACTGCCATCCGCTGGCATGGCCACGGCCGGATTTTCACCCTACTTGTGGCGGAAATCCAGCTGTGGTCATAAAACATTGGACGACTGGTAGCTGCAGCAACGGTCTTTTGGTGGCCATCGCCGCTGAGGTAGGCGGTTTTTACCACCGATATTAAAATGAGGGCCTATGTTTGTTAGGGAATAAATCCTGTTGGACAGAGTGCTCAAGCCGTTCTCGACAACAGCTAAAGATTTTTCTAAGTTTTCCTTGTCTATCTTCCTTAAAAGTGCAGCAGTTTCTATCTGAGAAAGCTTCCAGATCTCATTATACGTATCATAGATGAATCTTTTAGAGCGTGGCTTTCTAGGACCTAGAAAAAATTCCTATAAGTCTACATCTTCAGTAAGGGCCAGATATAGCAAGCATTTTGCATGGTGCAAACTGCGAAAATCGCAGTTTGAGCCATGCAAAATGCCGTTTGCAATGGACATTCACAATTTGTGAGTCGGTACCGACTCGCAAATTGTGAATGCGACTCGCAAATAGGAAGGGGTGGCCTTACCGTGAATGCGGTCGCAAAGCAATTCGCAGTTGCCACCAGTGTCACACTGGTGTTAACCCATTCGCAAAAGGAAAGGGGTCCCCATTGTGAATGTTGCCAAAAAGGGGTTTTCAGAGAAGGCAGTGGTCCAATGGACCACTGCCTACTCTGAAAAACTGAAACCAAATGGTTTTGTTATTGTTTTTATTTTGCAACTCGTTTTCCTTTGAGGAAAACGGGCTGCAAAATAAAATAAAAACTGCTTTATTTAAAAAGCAGTCACAGACATGGAGGTCTGCTGACTTCAGCAGGCCACCATCCCTGTGAGTGCAGGGACTCGCTATGGGGTCGCAAAATGCGACCCACCTCATTAATATTAATGAGGTGGGTCTTCGCAACCCCATAGCGACTCGCAGACGATGTCTGAGACACCGTTTTGCATCCAATTTTGCGAATCGGAAATTGTGAGTCACACCGACTCGCAATTTCCGATTCACAAAATCGGACCTACCTACATCTGGCCCTAAGAGTGTTAAGATGTTCTTTAACTGCAGCTAATATGTTAGACTGTACCCATTGCTGGCACAGTTTACCCACACTGTATGTTGTAACTATACCCGTGTGTTGACCCGAGACAAAGCAAGGGTCTGGCCGGTTAATTTTGAATGCCCCTGAGGAATTAAAAAAATGTGCCTGTGAGGTAGTGCCTCCTTGGCATGGTTCCCCCTAACTTTTTGCCTTTGCTGATGCTAAGTTATAATTTGAAAGTGTGCTGAGGCCCTGCTAACCAGGCCCCAGCACCAGTGTTCTTTTCCTAAACTGTACCTTTGTCTCCACAATTGGCACAACCCTGCCACTCAGGTAAGTCCCTTGTAACTGGTACCCCTGGTACCAAGGGCCCTGATGCCAGGGAAGGTCTCTAAGGGCTGCAGCATGTCTTATGACATCCTAGGGACCCTCACTCACCACATGCACACTGCCTCACAGCTTGTGTGCAATGGTGGGGAGAAAATGACTAAGTCGACATGGCACTCCCCTCAGAGTGCCATGCCAACCATACACTGCCTATAGCATAGGTAAGTCACCCCTCTAGCAGGCCTTACAGCCCTAAGGCAGGGTGCACTATACCACAGGTGAGGGCATATGTGCATGAGCACTATGCCCCTACAGTGTCTAAGCAAAACCTTAGACATTGTAAGTGCGGAGTAGCAATAAGAGTATATGGTCTGGGAGTTTGTCAAACACGAACTCCACAGTTCCATAATGGCTACACTGAAAACTGAGAAGTTTGGTATCAAACTTCTCAGCACAATAAATGCACACTGCCAGTGTGCAATTTATTGTAAAATACACCCAGAGGGCATCTTAGAGATGCCCCCTGAAAACATACTCGACTTCCAGTGTAGGCTGGCCAGTTCCTGCCAGCCTGCCACACACCAGACATGTTGCTGGCCACATGGGGAGAGTGCCTTTGTCACTCTGTGCCAGGAACAAAGCCTGTACTGGGTGGAGGTGCTTCTCACCTCCCCCTGCAGGAACTGTAACACTTGGCGGTGAGCCTCAAAGACTCACCCCTTTTGTTACAGTGCCCCAGGGCATCCCAGCTAGTGGAGATGCCCGCCCCTCAGGCCACTGCCCCAACTTTTGGCAGCAAGGCTGGAGGAGATAATGAGAAAAACAAGGAGAAGGCACCCACCAGTCAGGACAGCCCCTAAGGTGTCCTGAGCTGAGGTGACCCCTGCCTTGAGAAATCCTCCATCTTGAGTTTGGAGGATTCCCCCAATAGGATTAGGGATGTGCCCCCCTCCCCACAGGGAGGAGGCACAAAGAGGGTATAGCCACCCTCAAGGACAGTAGTCATTGGCTACTGCCCTCCCAGACCTAAACACACCCCTAAATTCAGTATTTAGGGGCTCCCCAGATCCCAGGAAATCAGATTCCTGCAACCTGAAGAAAGAAGAAGGACTGCTGACCTACAAGCCTGCAGAGAAGGAGGAAGACGACAACTGATTTGGCCCCAGCCCTACCGGCCTGTCTCCAACTTCATAAACCTGCTCCAGTGACGCATCCGACAGGCCTCAGAGGACTGTCCTGGACTACAGGACCAAGAAACTCTTGTGAACAGCGGCCCTGATCAAAACCTGCAACTTCTTTGCAACCAAGAAGCGACTTCCAAAGACTTCACGTTTCCCGCAGGAAGCGTGAGACTTCACACTCTGCACCCAACGCCCCTGGCTCGACCTGCAGAAAACAAACACCTCAGGGAGGACTCCCCAGCCACTGCGAGCATGTGAGTCACCAGAGACAACCCCCCTGAACCCCCACAGCGACACCTGCAGAGGGAATCCAGAGGCTCCCCCTGACCGCGACTGTCTGTAACAAGGCACCCGACGCCTGGAACCAACACTGCACCCACAGCCCCCAGGACCTGAAGGAACCGAACTTCAGTGCAAGAGCAGGTGACCCTCTGCCTAGCCCAGGTGGTGGCTGTCCCGAGAAACCCCCCCTGTGCCTGCTGCAATGCTACAGTAACTCCTGGGTCCCTCCATTGTTTTCAATCTAAAACTCGACGCCTGCTTTGCTCACTGCACCCAGCCGCCCCTGTGCCGCTGAGGGTGTACTTTGTGTGCCTTCTTGTGTCCCCCCCGGTGCTCTACAAAACCCCTCTGGTCTGCCCCCGAGGACGCAGGTACTTACCTTTTGGCAGAGTGGAACCGGAGCACCCCTGTTCCCCATAGGCGCCGATGTGTTTTGGGCACCTCTTTGACCTCTGCACCTGATCGACCCTGCGCTGCTGGTGTGGTAACTTTGGGGTTGCCTTGAACCCCCAACGGTGGGCTGCCTATGCCCCAAACTTGAGACTTGTGAGTGTTTTACATACCTTCAGAACTAACCTTTACTTACCTCCCCCAGGAACTCTTGATTTTTGCACTGTGTCCACTTTGAAAATATCTTATTGCCATTTTTACAAAGACTGTATGTGTTATTGCTTTCATTCAAAGTTCCTAAAGTATCTAAGTGAAGTACCTTGCATTTAAAGTATTACCTATACATCTTGAGCCTGTGGTTCTTAAAATAAACTAAGAAAATATATTTTTCAATATAAAAACCTATTGGCCTGGAGTAAGTCTTTGAGTGTGTGTTCCTCATTTATTGCCTGTCTGTGTACAACAAATGCTTAACACTACCCTCTGATAAGCCTACTGCTCGACCACACTACCACAAAATAGCATTAGAATTATCTACTTATGCCACTATCTTACCTCTAAGGGGAACCCTAGGACTCTGTGCACACTATTTCTTACTTTGAAATAGTATGTACAGAGCCAACTTCCTACAGTGCCTGACATCCCTTTGTGTCTAATGGCCAAATCATCCTCCCGCAGGGACTGGAAAGTGAAAAGTTATAGGTGTTAGCCTGAACCTTTGCATCTGGCTCTTCATCAGTGACATTCAGGAAGAATTGCCACTCATTAGACTTTGCCAGTGTGGGGATACTGGGCGCGTTCATTTCTTTTTTTTTTGCTATCCCCAGACAGGATGTCTGTTGAATGTTGTCATTTAAAAATATATTTTGCACGGGAATCAGGCATGCTCTAAATAAAGCTTCCCTTCCCTGTATTTGCCAATCTTGTGTTCCCCATACACTCTTTAAATCAACAGTGTTCCTCCAGTATCCGTAACCTTCAACTGCAAGACAGGAAACAAAGGAATCTGAATAAATCAGCTTTGTATCAGTTAGCAAGATTTTCCTAATTTTTGAAGGAGGTTATTTGAAATAGTATGACTCTGGATGTTTTGTGTCATGCCCAGAAAAATAAGTAAATTTATCTGAATAATGTTTTGGGCTCCCCACTGGTGGTGTTGAACAGCGTCCCCACAGTGTGTAGTTAAGTACTGGTCTGTGTCTAGTGGCATGATGCAGGTAGTAATGTCCCCAGTCATTGTATCAGAACATTTCCCCATAATTCATTGTATGTCTATATACATCATCACTTTCAAACACTGAGTAGTCCTTCATTTCAGTTAACATGGAATCAACTGTCTGGACATCCCAATCATCAGATGCAAAACCAGATGTAATTAAATCAGTCATAGACATTTTGAAGACATATGGAATTTGAATGATCTTAGTAGGCCGGTATATATCAAATGGAACGTTGTCCCACACAATCCCTTCAGGAATTGGTACAGCTGAAATGTTCACAAGGGACAAGTCTCTTTGGACCTTATGTGAGGAATGATATGGAGTGACGACTTCATCCACAAGCTCCACTGAGGAGTGTTCAGGAAGGTAATGACCATTTATAAGTAAAAAATAAACAGTCACGAAACTAGTCCATAGAAATAATGAAACAAATGTCAAGCAAAACCATAAATAGTTCCATGGGCGTACTAAATAGTTATTTTTAAGCCAGAGGTACAGCTTAGGCATCTTTGAAACATTTCCAATGACTGGACTGGATGAGTCTGAAGAAAAGAGTGTTGATGAAGTAACCAGAAACAGTCTCTGCAAATGCAGGAGCAGGTGCATTGCTGGTGGATGGATCCACTTCCCGTTGAGTTTTATAGTAGATGGTGTTGTCAGTCTGTGTAGTGCTGGTGTACAAAACAGCCAAATCTTGGATAGGTGCTGTCATTGAAGTGGTAACTGGAATCAGCAAGAGCTCATTTTCTGCCCTCCCCATGATCGAGGAGGCAGTTGTAGCATCGTTGGACATTGTTGTGCAGTCCGAAGTAGTATTGTTATTTTTACTTTGAAGAGGTATGTCCTGTTGAGTAGTGAGAGGGGACCAGGAACTACCCAAGGGACCTCTGGGTTTACTGTGCAGGATCGGCCACATGGTGAACTTTGGCATCATCAATGGAAATGAATCTGTTTGATCTGGAACCAGGTAGTGGTGGTAAGATGACAGTTCTAAGTACCTTGTACTCTCAGGACTGGGGCCGGTGTTCTGTAGGATGGACAAAATTCCTTCTACACAGCGTTCTTCTCACGAACCAGATCCCCGACTTTAGGAATCCAGACAGTAGAAGTTGTTGTTAAATCCCTTATTCCTAAGGTTGCAGCACTGGCGGATGATTTATCAGCACAAAATTACTGAATCTCCTGTACAACAATGAGATGTTCAATTATGTCAAAAGGTGTGTCTGCTGCCACCAAACCAGGGTCATCAAGATCTGGTATATACATAGGTATCCCAGAGAGAACCTCATAGGGAATGCGTTCCCCCACACACTTTCTTGGCAGATTATTCAGTGCTCTCTGGACCCCATTTAGGTGATGAAACAAGCTGCGGCCAGAACCTAATACTCTAACTGTTAAGGACTGCTTGAGATCATGGTTCTGCCTCTCCACAACCGAATTTCACTCGGGATATATGGTGAGGAGTAATGGAGGTCAACACCCATCATCCCCATGGTGTCCCCAAATGCCTTAGAGGCAAATGCAGGGCCCTGGTCTAAATAGAATGCTGCAACTGCATATGCACCGATGAAGATCAGCAAGTCTTTTATAACAGTTCGAGCATCAGCTGACCGCTGAGGCCATACCCATAGGAATCTAGAACAAGAATCTACAGCGACTAAGATGTATTTGTATGCACAATCAGGTGGAAGTGGACGTCAATGGTCCAGGTACACACACTGTAGTGGCCTTCTAGACACTAAGGGGCATATTTATACTCCGTTTGCGCAGGAATTGCGTTGTTTTTTTTGACGCAATTTCGACGCAAAACTAACTCCATATTTATACTTTGGCGTTAGACGCGTCTAGCTCCAAAGTCCATGGAGTTAGCGTCATTTTTTAGCGTGGACACCTACTTTGCGTTAATTATATGCAAGGTAGGCGTTCCCGTCTAAAAAATCGACTCCGAGGCATGTGCGTCGGATTTATACTCCCGGGCAAAAATCACGCCCGGGAGTGGGCGGGTCAAAAAAAATGACGTACGGGCGCTTTTGCGCTGTTTTTTAGCGCCTGCAAAAGGCAGGCGTTAAGGGACCTGTGGGCTCTGAAGTCATGCCCTCCCATGCCCCCAGGGACACCCCCTGTCACCCTTGACCACCCCAGGAGGACACCCAAGGCTGGAGGGACCCATCCCAGGGACATTTAGGTAAGTTCAGGTAAGTGTTTTTTTTTTTTTTTTTTGTGGCATAGGGGGGCCTGATTTGTGCCCCCCTACATGCCACTATGCCCAATGACCATGCCCAGGGGACAGAAGTCGCCTGGGCATGGCGGCATGACTCCTGTCTTTGCTAAGGAGTCATTTCTATGGGGGTTGGGAGTGAAAAAAAATGGCGCAAATCGGGTTGAGGCGAAAAAATTGCCTCAACCTGACTTGCCCCATTTCTTGACGCGCAAGCCCCATGCCTGGTGTAACGTCATTCAATAAATACGGCGCCCGCATGGCACTTCAGAATGGCGTTAGCCGGGGCTAATTTTTTTGACGCAAAACTGCATTGGCGCAGTTTTGCGTCAAAAAGTATAAATATGGGCCTAAGATGGATGTCTGCGGTGGGCGTTTAATGTGTGAGCCCTTAGTTTTCTGACAAATGTCACAACAAAGGATGTACTGTTTTGTCTGTTTGTATAGACCTGGCCACCAGAAGCATTTGTGTGAGTGTTACTGTGGCCGAAATACCAGCATGAACTGAAGCGACACCCTCATGTGCTCCTTTTATCAGGTCTAACCTCTAGTCTTTGTTGGGGATCGCTCGATCTCCAACCCCAGGAATTGTTGCGTAAGCAACATTCTGTGCACTGATGTGGTAAGAATATTTTGTACGGTACGCTTTTGGAAGGGACTTGTCTTCAATATATGCTTTCACGGCAGTCAGAATTTCATTGTCCAATCTCGTCTGAGAAAGAGTCGTTGCAGCAACGGAAGCCGTAGCTATTACGGATTTGGCTGCTTCATAAGCCAAAGTGTTGCCGATAACATTGACTCCTACACAATGGTGGCCCAATGTATGTACTACATGGCCACATGGTACCGTATCCGTGAGATCATCCACTCTCCACCACAACGTTTTGTGTCTTATGGGGTTCCCTTTGGAATCTCTAAACCTGGTCAGCTTCCAATGATTGAAGTAATCATTGTAGGACTGGACGCAGTAGTATGAGTCACAGACAATTAAAGTCAGCAATCCTTGCCCTGTGTGTTCTAGTGCTAAAATAAGGGCTTTGAGTTCAGCCAGCTGAGCTGTGGACTCCTCTAAGGTCTGTGTGTAGGTCTTGTGAGGGTGGAAAACTCCATCCTTCATCACTCCTCTCACAGCTGCCCAAGCGACTGAATATTGATGTTTCGTACCTACAGCTGGTTGTGCTGAACCATCAGTGTAAAAGACTGTATGATATCTGTCAAGTGGAAAAATATCTAGAGGAGCGGGGTACTCCTGTTCATATTGGAGGAATTCTTGTGTCTGAAGTTTTGGAGGAATTATGTAGTCAACATCGGTGGCAGTCAGCGAGATTTCTCACTGAATCTAGCATGGATCTAATGCTTTAGCAGTAAGAATGCTTTTTTGGTGACAGCCTATGTTGGAAATGAGGTATTTGGTTGGCAGTCAGGTTACCCCTTGTCCAAGCAAGGACCCTCACTCTAGTCAGGGTAAAAGAGAATCACCCTCAGATAACTCCGGCTCACCCCCTTGGTAGCTTGGCACGAGCAGTCAGGCTTAACTTCAGAGTGCTAGGTGTAAAGTATTTCTACCAACAAATACAGTAATTTAATGAAATTACTGCAAAATGACTCAACACAGGTTTAGGAAAATAGAATTTTTTTATCTAAACAAAACTAGACTAAAACCACAAAAAATCACCATACACAAGTCAAGTTATTAATTAAAATGCAAAAAGAGTCTTCAGGTTCTTTGAAACACAACACTAACGCTGTTATCGTGAAAATGTACCTTGGTTGCGTCAAAATAACCCGCAAGGGCGAGTGTGCGTCGAAAAGGTAAGCAGTGCGTTGATTTCTCACCCGCAAGTGAGGTCGTGCGTCGTTTCTCCTTCTCCGGTCCGATTGGCATGCTTCGTTTCTTTCCCCGCAAAAGAGAGATGCGTTGATCTGGACAAAACACCTCCGGTCCGGGCAGGCTTGCGTTATTTTTTCATGCCCAGTGATGTTGCGTCGTTGCAGCCTCCGTCAGCAATGCCGAGTGTCGTTTCTCCACCCGTGTGTGTCAATTTCACAGCTGCGCTGCAAGTACTGGGTCGATTTCAGCTGAGGAGCCAGCAGCGCATCGTTTCTTCAGCTGCTCTCAGAGGTTGCGTCGGAAATCTCCCCACACTGCGCTCTGTGCGTGGATTTCCAACCTTGGTCCAGCAGCTTCACCTGTCAAGACTCCAGGAACGGGATCGGTCACCACTTGGCAAGGCAGGAGTCTCAGCAGAAGCTCCAGGTCCTGGCAGAGAGAAGTATTTGCTGTCTTTCAGACTTCAACAACAGGAGGCAAGCTCAGTTTCTAGCCCTTGGAGAGTTATTCACAAGCAGGAAAGCACACAAGGTCCAGTTTTTGTCCTCTTGCACAGGCAGAAGCAGCAACTGCAGGATAGCTACACAAAGCACAGTCTCAGGCAGGGCAGCTCTTCTTCCTCACTTTCTAAAAGTGGCATTTTCAAACACACAATTTTTAAATCATCTTTACTAAAAGATGCATTTTTTAATTGTGAGCTCAGAGACCCCAATCTCCACATGCCTACCCGCTCCCAAATGGAATCTACACTTTAATCACATTTAAAGGCAGCCCCCATGTTAACCTATGAGAGGGATGGGCCTTGCAACAGTGAAAACCAAATTTAGCAGTATTTCAATGTTAGGACATATTAAACACATTAGTATATGTCCTACCTTAAACATACACTGCACCCTGCCCATGGGCCTACCTAGGGCCTACCTTAGGGGTGTCTTACATGTAAGAAAAGGGAAGGTTTAGGCCTTGCAAGTGGGCACACTTGCCAAGTCAAAATAGCAGTTTAAAACTGCACACAAAGACACTGCAGTGGCAGGTCTGAGCCATGTTTACAGAGCTACTAAGGTGGGTGGCACAACCAGTGCTGCAAGCCCACTAGTGGCTTTTGATTTATAGGCCCTGGATACCTGTAGCGCACTGTACTAGGGAGTTACCAGTAAATCAAATATGCCAATCATGGATGAACCAATTACAGACACATTTTGTATAGGAGCACTTGCACTTTAGAACTGGATAGCAGTGGTAAAGTGCCCAGAGTAACAAAAACAGAAAAAACAGAGTCCAGCATACAATAACAATCTGGGAAACAGAGGCAAAAAGTTAAGGGAGACCACGCCAAGGATGAAAAGTCTAACACGTGTCCCCCCCAGGCTGAAAGTCGGAAGAAACTACCGAACCTCATGGAAGGTCTCATCACTAAGGCGGAAGAATCTGGACAGACCATCAGCTTTGGCGTGTTCTGTACCAGGGCCGTAAAGTCCATCCCATGTAGGGAAATGGACCACCTCAAAAGTTTTGGATTCTCACCCCTCATCTGCATTAACCATCTGAGGGGTCTGTGGTCTGTATGAACCTGGAAGTGAGTCCCAAAGAAGTAGGGTCTTAACTTCTTCTGCGCCCAGACTGCAGCAAATGCTTCATGTTCTATGGCACTCCACCTACGTTCCCTGGGACATAACGTCCTGCTAATGAAGGCTAAGGGTTAATCTAGGCCCTCTTCATTAAGCTGTGAGAGTACTGCTTCAATACCATGCTCTGAGGCATCTGTCTGCACAACAAACTCCTTGGAGTAGACAGGTGCCTTCAGCACAGGTGCTGTGCACATGGCAGCCTTCAGGGCATCAAAAGCGGTCTGGCAAGCCTCTGTTCAGATCACCTGCTTGGGTTGCTTCTTAGAAGTCAATTCAGTCAAGGGGGTAACAATAGTACCATATCCCTTGACAAACCTCCTGTAGTAGCCAGTGAGACCTGAAAACGCTCTCACCTCAGTCTTGGTTTTGGGAGGCTCCCAAGCCAGAATGGTGTAATTTTTTGGCTGCAGGGGTGCCACCTGGCCACTCCCTACCTGGTGTCCCAAGTACACCACAGAACCCTGCCCTATTTGGTACTTGCTTGCCTTAATAGTGAGGCCTGACTTCTGCAGGGCCTCCAACACTCTGCAGAGGTGTTGCAGATGTTCCTTCCCTGTGGAACTAAAAACAGCAATGTCATCCAGGTAGGGAGCACTAAACTTATACAGCCCAGCCAACACCTGGTTGATCAACCACTGAAAAGGTGGTAGGGGCATTCTTCATCCAAATGGCATCACTTTAAATTGGAAGCGTCCATCTGGGGTAGAAAATGCAGACCTCTCCTTGGCGCCCTCAGTCAAGGCAATCTGCCAATACCCAGACGTTAAGTCAAATGTGCTGAGGTAGGTGGCAGCTCCCAACCGGTGAATGAGCTCATCAGCTCGAGGATGGGGTGTGCATCAGTCTTGCTGACCGCATTGAGTCCCCGGTAGTCCACACAAAACCTGAGTTCTGGAGTGGCACCAGGTACAGCAGCCTTTGGGACCAATACAACTGGGCTTGCCCAAGGACTGCTGGAATGCTCAATAACCCCTAGGCTTAACATTTTGGATACCTCATCCTTAATGCTAGCCCTGACCCTGTCAGTCAATGTGTAAACTTTCTGTTTAATGGGTGGACTGCCTCCAGAGTCCACATCATGTGTGCACAAGTGTGTGACCCCTGGGATCAGGGAAAACAGAGAGGCGAACTGTCCCAACACCTGGTGACAGTCCCTCTGCTGCTCTGCAGTCAGGGAGGGGGAGAGGATCACTCCCTCCACAGACCAATCTTTTTTCTCCTATAGACAGGAGATCAGGAAGAGGCTCACTCTCCTCCTCCATCCCATAATCTGTTGCAAGGAGCACAGACAGTTCAGTCTGCTCATAGTAGGGTTTGAGGTGGTTAACATGCAAGACCCTTAAAGGGTTCCTGGGAGTCTGCAAGTCCACCAGATAGGTGACTTTACTCTTGCGTTCCACCACCCCCATAAGCCCAGTCCACTTGTCTTGGAGCACCCTAGGCTCCACTGGTGCTATCACCAAAACTTTTTGACCAGGTTGAAACTCGAACAGAGTGGCATTCCGGTCATACCACTGTTTCACATCCTCCTGGCTTGCAGGTTCTCCTGTGCGAGACTCCTGTAGCGGGCAGTCTGGTTTCTCAGAGCCAGCATGTAACTAAATATATCTTGTGTGGGTTTACTAGGAGCTTTTCCAAAGCCTCATTCACCAGACTTACAGGTCCCCTCACAGGTTGGCCATATATAAGCTCAAAGGGACTAAACCGAAGTCCCTTTTGAGGTATCCCCCTGTAAGCTAACAGAAGGCATGGGAAGAGGACGTCCCACTTCCGCCTCAAGGGCTCCGACAGGCCCATAATCATGCCTTCCAAGGTGTGGTTGAATCTCTAAACAAGACCATTCATCTGGGGGTAGTGAACTTGTAAGTTACCCCACAATTCTCCCACAGAGACTTCATACACGTGTATGTGAAGCTGGTACCCCTATCAGATACCACTTCCTTGGGGAACCCCATGCGGGAAAAACCATCAAAGCATGACCCACCACAGGGGAAGTTATTGACCTCAGAGGAATGGCTTCTGGGTACCTGATGGCATGGTCCACCAAGACCAGGATGAACCTGTTGCCCATGACTGTCTTGGGATCCAGAGGCCCCACAATGTCAATACCAAGCCTTTCAAAGGGGGTGCTAAAAACAGGAAAAGGTTGGAGGGGAGCCTTACATTTCCCCCAACTCTTGCCACTTGCCTGACAAGTTTGGCAAGACCTGCAATGTGCATCTGAGTGCCTGCACATTAGTGGCCAGTGAAAGTGGGTGACAAGCTTCTCCAATGCCTTGTGCTGCCCCAAATATCCAGCTAAAGGCACATCATGAGCCAACCCCATTAGGAAGGCACTGAAGCACTGGGGTACCACCAGCACACGGGCTGAACCAGACTCAGGAACCTTAGGCTCACTATACAGGAGGCCGTCCTCCCAGTAGATCAGGTGAGGTCCTGGCTCCTTGCGAGATGCTTGGTCTGCAGCCTTCTGCTGCAAACCCTCCAGAGTAGGACATGTCTTCTGTGCTGCACAGAATGCTTCCCTGGTGGGCCCCCCTTCCTGCTGCCACTGCAACAGCTCAGGGACCTCCCCCAGCTCAGCCACCTGTTCCCCTGTAGGCTCCGGGGCATCACCATCAGGCTCTGCCTCCTCCCAGACCGTGGGAACTTCTGGGGCCGGTTTCCCATGCGACCTGCCCTTCCTCTTTTTGGCGGTCCCCTGGATCACTGTTTGAGGCTCCATGGGCTCTTGACACCCCTGACGGGCTGCCATTGACCTGGTAGATATGTATACCCACCCAGACAGACCAAACATCTCCAAGAGTGACCTGTGTTCCGCCTCCTTCCAAGGAGAATCCCCGAAGTCATTGCCAAACAAACAATCTACAGGCATGGTTGGATTCACAGCTACTTTCAAGGAACCTGAGACCCCCCCCATTCAAAGGGAACCTGCGCCACTCAGCACAGGCACTCTGAGGTGTCCACTGCAACTACTTTGTGAATTACCCTGGGATCAATCTGCTCTTCAGACACCAGGTGACTCCTCACTATGGTCACACTGACTCCTGTGTCTCTCAGAGCCTCAACCCTCTGTCAATTAATGTTCACCCACTGCCTGGACTTCTAAGTGTTCTCAGGCACGAGGGTCATCTCAGCTGGCTCCCACCCACCTGGAACCAACTCCTCCCCAAGCGCTACACTAGACAAACCCTGGGACTGCGCACCCGTAGGTGTCGGTGTACTCTTGGGGCATTTGGAATCACCACTCACATGACCCACCTGGTCACACGGATAACACTTACATGGGGGTCCCCATGCCACTGGCTTACCTTTGGAGAACCATGGCTTCTTCTCACTGGGGGGCTGGGAATCCTTCCTCTGGGAATCAGATTGGGGCCCTTTAGAGAACTCCCCCTATTAACCATTACCCCCCCTTTCTTCTGAGAGGGACCCTGCCCACCCTTGGCGTAGTCTCCCCCATATCTCTTGAGGACCCTGGTACTCTCCCAGTGGTCCTCTTCCTGTACAAGCTTCCTGGGATCAGTCAGCTTGCTGTCAATTAGGTGCTGGCACAGCTCTGGAAAACATAAACTGTACAAGTGCTACCAAGCAATAGAATTGTAAAGCCCCTGATATGTTGTTACCTTACCGCCCTTCACCCAACCATCCTGTGACCTGAAGAATGAATCAACACACTCCAACCATGTTTGGGATTCCTTCTTCTGATAGGACCTAAACTTGTCCTTATACTGCTCAGGGGTGAGACCATATATTGTGAGTAGGGAATCCTTCATGATATAGTAAGTGAGCTCTTGGGAATCCCACAAGGACGTCAGAGTATCCCTCCACTCTACCTCAAAGTGCTTCCAAAAGACCCACCCCCAATGAGCTTCAGGGACCAGATTCATGAGGAGAGCAGACTCATACCCTTTGAACCACAAGTGTATGTCATACTCCCTCTTGTAATCCTTCACTAGGTCTTTTGGAATGTGTACCCTTCTCTCAGGCTGCACTGTGCTGTTGCTGCCACCATCACTACTGGACTGGCTCCTATGATCTAACTCCTTTAAGCTAAGCTCATGAGCCAGCAGTATCTTCCTTTCCTCAATGGCCCTTCTTCTCTCTTCCATCTCTAGACTGAGCTTCTTCAGCTCCAATTGGTATGCTTTCTCTGCCTGTCTGTCCTGTAACTCTTTAGGTGTCAGACCCTTAGAGGACACACTGCTACCCACCCTGGAGACTCTCTCCCTGGAAATAACAGGCCAACCCACTCCATCATTCTGAGTGACTTGCACCCCTTCCTCCCCTTCCTGCTCCTCATCTGCGTGCCCTCAGCTTCTTTGGCTGTCACCCAGGCCCTCAGCGCCCTTTGCAGCTACTCCTTCTTGGATGAGCTCTTAATAGGACAGGCAAAATCTTTACAGAACTGTTTCAACTGAGCCACTGTGTAGCTCTCCAATTTCTCTATGTCAAAAGCAGCTCCAGCTGATGCATCTCCAGATTGAGACATGATGAAGAGTAAAAAAAGTGCAAAGTTTCAAAGGCAGAAAAACAAGTTTTCAAATGAAGATAAAAAAAAAGTCAATCAATGTATCAGCAAGAAGTAGACCAAAAAAGAAGTCCAAAGAGAAAAGCAAAAATCACAAAACAAGTAGTATGTGCTCACATAATGATCTGCACTGAAAACAGTAGTGTACACTTAATCACTGTGGCCTTCATTACAACCCTGGCGGTAAATCCCACATTCCGCCGTGCTGAAGACTGCCAACATACCGTTGCGGTGGCGGAATTCCACTACAGGTATTGCAACCCACATTTCGGAATCCGCCACAATGCAGACACCCACACAAGTCCACCACACCAAAGGTCAGTGATAAACTGGTGATACCAAAACCTACACTGTCACACCAACAAGAATACACCCACAATATCATGACCCAGGAATCAACGAGACGGTCTTACAACTGCGGTAATCCATTGGCGGTACACACTGCCGAAGCTCAAAATACACACACTTATACAAAACACAACCATATTGGACAATTCCAAATACACACACCTGATACACATACACACACCACACCCACACACCCACAACACTATGAAACACATACCCACATTACCCACATACCCTTACAATGAAATTTTTTCAAAAAGCAGAGAGAGAGAGAATAGCAAACACAACACCAGCATCCACAGGCACACAACACCATCAATCATACAACATCCACACACCTCAAACAACACACACCAACACAACACTTCACACAGCACAATAAACAGCACCGCACACATCACCCACACAACATCATGGCACCTCAAAGACACCCCAGGTTTTCAGAGGTGGAGCTCAGGGTCATGGTGGAGTAAAACATCCGGGTAGAGCCACAGCTTTTCGGATTACAGGTGCAGCACACCTCCATTGCTAGGAAGATGGAGCTATGGCGGAGAGTCGTGGACAGGGTCAATGCAGTGGGACAGCATCCAAAAACACGGGATGACATCAGGAAGAGGTGGAACGACGTACGGGGGAAGGTGCATTCCTTGGTATCCAGACACCAGATTGCTGTACAGAGGACTGTCGGGGGACCCCCACCTCCCCTCCCACAACTAACAACATGGGAGGAGCAAGTCTTGGCAATACTGCATCCTGAGGGCCTCACAGGAGTAGCAGGAGGACAGGACTCTGGTAAGTCATATCTTTACTACTATATCCCCTCCACCCCACCTTAATGCCATCACATACCCTCACATCACATGCCATCACATCACCCTTACCCTCATTCCCATCACTCCATCATCTCACATATGTCCCACTATCACAACCCACACATCCCAATACCAAGGCCCTGCATGCAACACCTATGCATGGACCGCCATCACCAAAGCATGTCCAGTACAGATACCCACACAGACCCCAAACCAACTATCACAAAAGGGCAAACACAATGATGCAAGCACAGGAGTAGAGGGTACCTCACCCAATGTACAAGATGGCACACACAGACACTAAACTATGCATTTACACCCCAACAGGACCCATACCCAACGTCACTGGACAGGAGGTGCCAGACAGATCCAGTCCCCACACAGAAGAGGCCCACAGTGATGACAGCAGCTCTGAACGCCTGGATCAAGATGACCAGCCTGGCCCATCAGGGACCTCCAGACAGTCGGTTCCCCTGCCACTGTCACAAGCAACCACAGAACCTCCCCCCTCAGGAAACACAACCACAGCACCCACCCAGCGGGCCCAACCCTCTGTCCCCAGGACATGTCAATCAGCAGTGTGTTCACCACTACAGCAAACCCAGGCAAACCCACCAACCCAAGAAACTCAGGGACCTGGGGTCAGTGAAAGTGGGCACACAGTTCAGGGGACAGAGGCACAGGTTAACAGGGAAGCTGGGAGGACTGCTGTGCGACAGGGGGAGGACAGGCCCAAGGAACCCACTCTCCATGAGACACTCTCCAACATTATGGGAGCATACTACCATTCCCAGGAGACCGTGGGCACGGTACTGGCCAAGTTTCAGGAGACTCAGCAGCTGCCTTGCGATCAGGGAGGACTTGAAGTCCATCAACAACACCCTGGTCACAATTGCAGGGGCGCTGGCAGACCTTGTCAACACCACGAGGGACACAGTGTCACATAAACGGGCCCCTGACACTAGCCTGGACGATGAACAGCCCTCCACCTCCGCCGACGCTAGTGGACAGGAGGCACCGCCACAGGATGAACAGGCCACCAGCACTCCATCCCCTGCAGAAGGAGAACCAGCCCGCAAACGGTCCCTGAGATCCAGGAACAAGACAGAGAACATTGCCAAGACCCCCACAAGGGAATAAGACCCTCCTGAATGTCACCCTTCTGTCGCACTTTGTCACCCTGTGCACCTTAAACTGCCATTGCTCCCCTTCCTATGCCCCATTGGACAATGCACCTGTGAGACCAAGAGACTGGACTCTACCATGGACATTCCTCCACCATCACCCCAGCCCATTGCACACACCCCTCCACTTATTGGCACAAAAATAAACAGCCTTGAATCATCAAACAATCTGGAGTCAGTCTCTGATTTCACAAATGTGTAATTGCAACATCTCTGAAATAGAGCAATGTCAATGTACTTGTTCACATACCAATGTTTCACAGTTGTAGTCCAACAGTAAACATAGCAGAGGGCACAAAGTGGGACCCAGATCTGTGAAATGGAAAGTCAAAGTGACAAGTCAGGGACCATACACAGAAGTAAAAAGGCGATTTATGCTAGGTCCTACAATAGTATGAGATGTGTGAAGTAGTTCCATCCTCTTACCTGTGTCTCATTGAAAGTACTGCAGGATGATGTTATTTTAGTTGTCTACATCTTCTTCTTCTGCCTCCTCTTCTTCACTGTCCACAAGCTCCACAGCAGCCACAAGACTACCATCAGGCCCATCCTCCTGCAGAAAAGGCACCTGGCATCGCAAAGCCAGGCTGTGCAACATACAGCAGGCCACGATGATCTGGCACACCTTCTTCGGTGAGTAGTATGGGGAGCCACCTGTTAGATGGAGGGACCGGAACCTGGCTTTCAGGAGGCCGAAAGTGCGCTCTATCATCCTCCTAGTTCATCCATGTGCCTCATTGTAGCATTCCTCTGCCCTTGTCCTGGGATTCCTCACTGGGGTCAGTAGCCATGACAGGATAGGGTAACCAGAGTCACCTGCAAATATCGAGGGACAACTGTTAGACATCCTCCAAACATTAGGGAATCTCCCATACCCAGACAGCAAATGAAACTGTGTGTGGACTTTAAGCTCACCTATTAGCCACACACAGTGTCTCTGGAGTTGCCCCATCACATAAGGGATGCTGCTATTCCTCAAAATGTAAGTGTCATGCACTGAGCCAGGATACTTGGCATTCACATGGGAGATGTACTGGTCTGCGAAAGACACCATCTGCACATTCATAGAATGGTAGCTTTTGCGGTTTCTGTACACCTGTTCATTCCTGCGGGGAGGACAAATGCCACTTGTGTACCATCAATGGCACCAATGATGTTGGGGATATGTCCCAGGGCAAAAACGTCACCTTTCACTGTGGGCGGATCCGCCACCTGAGGGAAAACGATGTAGCTGCGCATGTGTTTCAGCATGGCAGATAACACTCTGGACAACACGTTAGAGAACATTGGCTGTGACATCCTTGATGCCAAGGCCACTGTTGTTTGAAAGTACCCACTTGTCAGGAAGCGGAGTACTGACAGGACCTGCACTAGAGGGGGGATTCCTGTGGGATGGCGGATAGCTGACATCAGGTCTGGCTCCAACTGGGAAGACAGTTCCTGGATTGATGCACGATCAAGTCTGTAATCGATAATGATGTGTCTGTCTTCCATTGTCAAGAGGTCCACCAGGGGTCTGTACACCGGAGGATGATGCCATCCCATCACCTGCCCCAGCGGACGTGCCCTATGGAGGAGAACGGTGAGCAGATGGTTATACACCACATAGGTTTCACAAGAATGTTTAGCACAATCGTTAAATTTTCTCTATGTGCCTTTATCTGTCTGTATTCCTGGCCTAAATAGGTGTGACACAGTTAGTTGGCCTGCCATGTGGCCCCTGAAATGGCGGCTGCCTGACCTGTAAGGTGTGACAAGGGGCAATGAGGTAACTGCGCTGGCATTGTACACCGTAGGGGTAGGCGGTCGAAGACCACGGAGCAATTCAGCATTGGTTATCATTGTGCTCTATGGGTTCCAGGAGCCAATGACAATGTACGTAAGCGGTGACGGTGCACACCGCCGCGGATGTGACCGCCATTTTCTATCAGTTCCCTCACTTGATACCTGACCTTCAACAGGAGAGGACCTACACTGCAAGTGCTGCTGTGAACTGCGTCTGGAAGCGACAATGGCTACAGTGTCTGGAGAAAGGCCCCTGCCTTCACTGCGGAGGAGTTGGAGAAACTGGTGGATGGGGTCCTCCCCCAGTACACGCAACTGTACGGTCCTCCAGACATACAGGTGAGAAAACTGTCTGCATGGTAGATGGCCCATGATTGTATGGAGTGTTGTAGATGGAAGAGTCAGGGGGACAGGCCAGCATGTGAGGATGGTGTGTGTGTGTATTTCTGGGATAGGGTGGGAGGTTTGTGGCCAATGTGTGAGAAAAAATGTACGAGGGAGTAACATCCATTCTTCCTTCACTTTTCCTCTAGGTCAGTGCCCACCAGAAGAAGGGGATTTGGAGTGGCATTGCCAAGGAAGTGCAGACCCTGGGGGTCTACCATAGACGGAGCACCCACTGCCGGAAAAGATGGGAGGACCTGCGCCGCTGGACCAAGAAGACAGCGGAGGCCCAGCTGGGGATGGCCTCCCAACGCAAAAGGGGTGCCTGTCACACCATGACTCCCCTGATGTACCGGATCCTTGTGGTGGCATATCCTGAGTTGAATGGGCGCTTGAGGGCATCACAGCAGCCACAAGGGAGTGACTACACTCTCATTCAGCTGACTCTGCGCACTTGACGAGGTGTCTGGGTGGGGGAGGTGGGCTGTGGGTTCCCCTAGGCCAGGGCAGACGCACAAAGGTAGATCCATTGATTTCCATCCTCATTCCCTGTCCAACCCCAAAAGTAGTATTTGCCCTCTACACCTAGTCAGGCTCCTATGGCTTCCAGCTGTGCATAAAATGGTTCTCGACAGTGTCCCCTATGGGCATGTGCTTTTCCCATGCCCTGTCAGTGCATGGCTTAGTGCATAGGGCTGCTCCCTGTGTGTTGTGTCCGCCAACGGTAGTGCTGTTGCAGGCATTGACCATGTGTCTCTTCTGTCTTTCCCCCCCTTTTTGTTTTGTTACCAGGTCCTTGTGTGCATTAGTATCATCTGGCCAGTAGCAGTGGCACTGGAGCAGGAGGGAGCTGCATCCCACATGGCCCTGGAGGGTGAAGTAACGGAGTCAGAAGGCACCAGTGGGACGGGGGCAAGGGGAGCTCCACAACAGGGACAGGAGCAGACACCAGCGACAGCGACTCCTCCTCTGATGGAAGCTCCCTTGCGGTGGTGGGCACCTCTGTGCACACCGCATCAACAGATACAGCCGCCACCCCCCTACCAGCCGCCCTCCCAGCAGCCCCTCATCGAGTTTTCCATGCCCGCTCACCCAGGAGGGTGGGCATCTCCTTCACCCCAGGCACCTCAGGCCCTGCCCCAGTCAGCCCTGCTGCCCTCAGAGAGGAGGCTATTGACCTCCTGAGATCCCTCACTGTTGGGCAATCAACCATTCTGAATGCCATCCAGAGTGTTGAGAGGCATTTGCAGCAAACAAATGCATACCTGGAGGTCATTCATTCTGGTGTGGTGGCCCAACAGAGAGCATTTCAGGCTCTAGCCTCAGAACTGATGCAGCCATTGTCCCTGTGTCCAGCCTCCCCCCTCCAACTTCTTCTACCCAGACCCAATCTCCTGTACCTCAGCCTATCCCAAGCACACCATCAGACTAGCATGCATGCTCATCAACACACAAGAGTGGACATGGCAAACATAAGCAGCACACATCCCACAGGCACTCACACAAGCACCATCCCCATGCAGACACACCAACATCCACTGCCTCCACTGTGTCCCCCTCCTCCACGTCCCCCTCCTCCCTCCCTGTCTCGTCTCCAACCATACCTGCATGCACTACATCTTCATCCACTACCTCCATCACCAGCACACCCATCACCACACACCGCTCACGTGCAATCACACCCCCACTGCCATTCACACATCCCCTGTGTCCTCTCCCAGTGTGTCTGTGAGCCTTCCTCCCAAAATACACATTCGCAGGCACACACCCACCCAACAGCCATCCACCTCACAACACCCTCAGGCCCATGCACCTTCACCCAAATTCAGCAGACGTACACCTCCTACAACCACTACCTCTTCCTCCACTCTCAAACCCCTCCATCTTTCCGTCCCAGTGTGTCTAAGAAACTCATCCTTACTAACTTTGACCTCCTTCCTACACCTCCCCCCCCACGTCCTTGCCCTAGGGCCAGGCTGTCCAGGTCCCAGCACAGCACCTCAGCCACCAAATCATCCAGCACAGTGGTCTCAGCAAGTCCGGTCACATCGCGAGCGGCACCCATCAGGGCTGCCAGTGTGCCACCTAGCGAGGCCAAGGAGCAGTCCATTCCGCCACCTGGCAAGGTGAAGAAGGTGCCCACATGCCAGAGGGAGAAGCCACACCTACCACCAAGCAAGGGCTCCTCCAGTCCAAAAGGGGACAGTGGCAAGGCACCAGCAGCGACATCAAAGGTGGGGAAGGGACACAAGCCTAAGAGCAGGTCAGGACAGGGCACGGAGGCTCTGGCTGAGGGACCAGAGTCACCCCTTCTGTCAACCAGAACATCAACCTGTACGGCGGTGGACACCACCTCCTGCACCACTACCTGTACCTCCACCTGCACCGCCACCTGCACGTCTGCTGCCTCAGCAACAGTTCCCAGCATCATCCCCAGTGGGCAGCCGTCTGAGGTTGCAGGAAATGTCCTGCTGTGTCCCTCAACAGGTGCGGACATATGCACCACCGCCAGCACCTCTGCCACAGACACCGGTGAAACCACTGCCACAAGCCCCCGACGTGCTCTGACAGTGCCACCACAGCTGACATGGCAATCATCCCCAGTGGCCAACCGTCCGAGGCTGCAGGAGACGTCCAGCATACATGAGGCAGGACTCCCAGCACTGTTTGTACCTGCATGTGGCAGGCGAAGTCGCAGCAGGGTGGAGTGTGTCTCTGCCTTCATGGAGTATCATGCTACCTGTTCCCAGGCAATCTTGTGGCACAAACACCCAGGTGAGGGAATGGGACCTGCCACACTACATGTGAAGCACTCTGGGGACAAAGCCCCCTACAGAACCAGTGGAGATTCACATCCACTACCCCAATCTTTGGCAGGATGAAGCACTCTGGGCACAAAGCCCCCTCCAGAACCAGCAGAGATTCACATCCACTACCCTACTCCTTAGCAGGATGAAGCACTCTGGGCACAAAGCCCCCTCCAGAACCAGTGGAGACTGACATCCACTTGAGAGACTGTGGCTTTGCACTCCCCAGGATAAAGCAGTGGGAAAACCACCCATTGGAGAGACTTGAGAGACTGTGGCTTTGCACTCCCCAGGACCAATCAGTGGGCATGGAGCCCCCTCAGGGAGCAGTGGTGTCGTCCGTTCGTCCAGCTGAGGTGCCTGTTTATTTTCCATCTGATGCCCCTGCAGTGTTCTCTCCGTTTCGAGTCAGTTGTCTTGTGTGGGTTTCGCCCATGCATTTTGGGACACTGATCCATGGACAATGATTTCAATCATATCCAGACTTGTGTAGTTGGTGTACATATTTGTATATACTGATATTTGAGTTTGGCCTATCTGATATTTCAATGATTACACTCGTTACAATAATTTCATTTTGTCCTTGCGTTCTTCCAGGGGGTGACGGGGTGTATATGCTATGTTGCTGCATGTATTTGTGTGTATGGTGTTGTGGATCAGGGTGGGGGTGGGGGTGTTGCGTGTTGTGTGTGTGTGTCACTCTCTTTTCCCTCCCTCCTCACCTGTGTGCTAGGTGCAGTACTCACCGTGGTCGTCGCCGGCGTCTTTTCTGCTCCCAATACAAGAGGAGGTAGAACAGCATGGGCAGGACCTGTAACTCGGGCTCCATGGAGTCCTGGTTGTTCGTAAAGTGTCAAAAGGTGATTGGTTTCCGTTCCAAAGACTGTTTCTGCCGTGCTTTTGATGGTGTTGGTACCACCCCGGAAAAGGTGGCGGATAGGCGTGTTGTAATACAGTGAGCGGAACCTTGTCTTCCACCTGTCTGTTGGAGGTGACCGCTGCGGTGTTTGTTTCTACCGTCACGGCGGTCGGAGTGTTAAAGTGGCTGTCTATGTTGGCGGTTTCCGCCATGGTCGTGATTCAATTTTTTTCCGCCGGCCTGTTGGCGGTATTACCGCCGCTTTAACACCGACCGCCAGGGTTGTAATGAGGGCCAGTATGTCAAGTACAAATACAAGTCCAATCCCATCCACTGATCACCAATGTTAGAAATGGGATCTTTGGTTGCCAGTCAGGTTACCCCCTGTCCAAGCCAGGACCCTCACTATAGTCAGGGTAAAATAGAATCATCCTCAGCTAACCCCCGTTCACCCCCTTGGTAGCTTGGCACGAGCAGGCAGGCTTAACTTCAGAGTGCTAGGTGTAAGGTATTTGTACCAACTCACACAGTAATTCAATGAAAACACCACAAAATGACATAACACAGGTTTAGAAAAACAGAAAATATTTATCTAAACAAAACAAGACCAAAATGGCAAAAATCCACCATACACAAGTCAAGTTATTAATTAAAATGCAAAAAGAGTCTTTGTGTTCTTTTAAACACAACGCTAACGCTGTTAACGTGGAAATGTACCTGGGTCGCATCAAAATAACCCACACGGGCAAGTGTGTGTTGAAAAAGGTAAGCGGAGCATTGATTTCTCACCCGCAAGCGAGGTTGTTCGTTGTTTCTCCTTCTCAGGTCCGATCGGCGTGCATCGTTTCTTTCCCAACAGGAGAGAGATACATCAATCCAGACAAAGCACCTCGGGTCCGTGCAGGCTTGTGTTATTTTACCACGCCCAGCGATAATGCATCGTTGCAGCCTCCGTCAACAATGCCGAGCGTCATTTCTCCAGCCGTGTGCATTGATTTCACAGCTGCACTGCAAGTACTGCGTCGATTTTAGCGGCAGAGCCGGTGGCGCATCATTTCTTCAGCTGCTCTCGGAGGTTGTGTCGGAAATCTTCCCGCACTGCGCTCTGTTAGTGGATTTCCAACCTTGGACTATCAGCTTCACCTCTCAAGGCCCCAGTAACTGGATAGGGCACCACTTGGCAGGGCAGGAGTTTCAGCAGAGGCTCCAGGTGCTGGTAGAGAGAAGCCTTTGCTGTCCCTTAGACTTCACCAACAGAAGGCAAGCTCACTTTCCATCCCTTGGAGAGATCTTCACAAGCAGGAAGGCACACAAAGTCCAGTCTTTGTCCTCTTGCACAGGCAGAAGCAGCAACTGCAGGATAGCTCCACAAAGCACAGGCAGAGCAGCTTTTCTTCCTCAGCTCTTCTCCAGGCAGAGGTTCCTCTTGGTTTCCAGAAGTGATCACTAGTCTGTGGTTTTGGGTGCCCTTCATATACCCAGTTTGCCCTTTTAAGTAGGCTTTCTTCAAAGAAAAGTCTCTCTTGTTTGTGAAATCCTGCCTTGCCCAGGCCAGGCCCCAGACACACACCAGGGAGTTGGAGACTGCATTGTGAGAGGGCAGGCTCAGCCCTTTCAGGTGTGAGTGACCACTCCCCCCCTCCCTCCCAGCACGGATGGCTCATCTGAATACACAGGCTACAACGCAGCTCCCTTGTGAATGTCAATGTAGTGTTGTCTTCCTTAGGAAAGTGAATACAGGAAAAAAAAAATTCTGTTTGGTAAGCGTCAATAGTTTCCACTATGAATGTAACATCCCCACCCTTTTTTCTTGCACTACTGGGTGTAGAGTTAGTCCTTGTCTAGAATTCTCAAGATTTTCTATGATGTTGGCCATGTTGTGAAATGGGGAAGAGAGATGGAACACCGAGTGGGGAGCAAAGTCCTTTTAAGAGTTGGAGCTAGAACAACCTACAGATTAGGTGCTTCCTGTTCAGCTGAGGAGGATCTTCCCCAAGACCACAGACGTCTCCGTATAATGGTACTTAGGGTACCTGTTGTATTTGAGACAGTGATAATCAGGGTATCCGGACATTAGTGCCTAAACACCATCATTGGTGGTGCCATGTCGTGGTTTGGCTTGTGCTCTAGGCAAGACTGCTGGTTTAAGGATGACAGTACTTATGTTTGTAGGCACATAAGCCAGTCCTACAACAAGTAGCAACTGTTGTCCCAACCCTCCCGGCTCACAAGCCACTCCTCACAAAAAACCCAAACAGTAAAAGGTGATTTGTGGCAGCCTTTACCCTTGGACTCAAGAATATTGCATCTCAGAGACTGTTATGGTTACACTGAGATTACACCTTCCTCACATAAACAACGTGTCTTTATCAAACAAAGGCAATGAAGAAGATGCAGTAAAGTTTCAATATTTTTTATTTAACAAAACTGCAATTTGTGATAAGTTGCAGGTGCTGCAATGATTATGATAATGAACAGTGCAAGAAACAGAATGGTAAATGCAAGCGTCATTAATACCTAGACTCCCACCAACTTGTAATACCATGTAATGACATAAAGTATGAGATATGTCCTCATACCCTAGCATAGTGAGCCTAACCTCTCACCTAAAGGAGAGCTAGGCATGATAAACCTAATCTGTCAATGCATGTCCATGAGAAGAGCCCCCAACCTTCGTTACCTTGGAATGAGGACTCTAGGTCAGACTCCGTAGGGACACGAAGACTGGGTCAGCGTCAAGGCAACTGATCTGCTTGGACCCCTGACGTAGGTCTGTTCCCAAACAATAGATAACAAGACATGCTTGTGATGGCAATTTATGAATACTATTCCCTCAAAAGCGTGAAGAGGGAAAGTACCTAATGGAAACACCTACAGTTTGTTTAGCTTTGTTGCTTGATATTGACGCTTTAGCGCAGTGGCACTGATAACACAAACTAAAACATGGGCCTAACTAAAAACAAGGCAGCCATCTTAAAAGATTTAATTAAATAAATGCACTAAAACAGAGCAAGCTAAGTAGGTAAAAGTCACTAGGTGACGGGGCACAAGTCTGCAAGCCTAAGGCTAATCTGACTCCTGTATCCCATTAAAACAAACAAGGATTCACTACACCCTCTGATGGGGGAAAGTCCCTTTGCATACAATATGCCTGGCTCAGGCATAATGTAGCACAAAGGGTTACAGAGTGGCGCAATGCATGTTTGCCTCGTTGGGCCATATTAAAGTAAAAAGTAATTATGTTACTGTGGCGCAAGGTGGCGCTAGGGGATCATAAATATGCCCCTATATACTGCCACAGCCACTTCAGATGCTAAGCCTATCTCAATGACAGTAGTCCTTTGTACTTAAGAGAGAGCACATATGGTGTGGGTCTCCAGGTCACAGGATAAGTCCAGGACCTAAATTATGTCAAGGGACATGTTTGTTTCATAGTGCATACTCCAGATTAGCATGAGGCTGGGCCAAAATCAAAAACCAAAATACCAGATGCTTGCAGTCTGGCACTCAGGGCAGGGAGATACAATTGTACAACATGCAGGGGATATCCCTGTCTCAACACAAAGTAGTACTGATGGAGGGAAATTTCAAGTATAATTGATATTGGTAGGATCTGTGCAGGCCATAAATAACAGACTAGACCTGAAAACAAAATTTGTCCTGAAAAAAACACTCAAACTAGCCCTGTATTCAAGGTGGTGGCTGGCAGAATGGGGCAATTGTGGGTGTGGTTAGGTCATGGAAACAAAAATGGCTCTAAAATGTGAGAGTGGCACAAGAGCCAGCCCATTTTTTAAATACCCTCTCAAAGGGGTAATGTTATTTAAATTAGCATTGAAACTTATCACCGCCTGAAGGATGGTATTCATCTACAAAATTATGCTTAAACAAAATTCTATGTCAGGACCCGAGGCTCAAATTAGTCTGCTCTTTACTCACTGTGTCAAAACAGCAGCAAGTCAAAACAAAAGTAAACACAACTAAAAATCCAATAAACATAAGAGAAACATAAGCAGTCTAGTCCACCATTAACCACGCCCACAATGAGGAAATTGGATAGATACCATCTTGTCTGGCTTTCTCTTTGGTTCTCATCAATCAAGATACCTCTCTTCTTGTTTGATTTATTATTCTATGACATATTTATACATATCTGCATGTTTCATCAATGTTTTGACTGCCGGAGACTATACTTAGCTGTCTGTGTGCTGTTCTTGTGACTGATTCCACCTGGATGGAAAGTCTCTCCACTTGAGCTTCCCAACCTTCATTGGCTTTCTGTTAAGCCATGGGCAAATGCATATTCAGGTTTCTTCATTTGTCCTAATGTTACTCACTCCACATCTTCTTGCTTTGAGGCTTCCCCAGTTTGGCATTTTAGTGCCATCTGTGAGTGGAGAGGGACTATGCTTGCAAGGTTTTATTGCTAGGAAGAGCAGTTCTCTTTCTAATTCTATGTCCTCGGGCACCCAGCAGTTCTCAGGGGACCTGTGTTTGTATGTAGGCATGTGCATTAATCTTCAAACTGCTCTTCCTCATGGCTGCAAACATCTGGCCAGTTCTGTTATTTTGGGATATAATTGAAATAATTGATAATCAAATTTCTGCTTCCTCCCTCATTGGAGCACCAGGTGGCATATGTATACTTCCTTTGTGCTGAATTAGCGCCAATTCTTTTTTACACTAATTTAGCGCAAACTTCACTCCATATTTATGTTTTGACGTTAGACCCGTCTAGCGCCAAAATATTGGAGTTAAAGTAATGTGTGGATGACTCTAAGGCCCTAGCGCCTTATTTATCCTCCTGTGCAAAAAAGGTGCACGGGGGGAGTCGCGCCTAAATAATGGCGCTAAGCCTGCTTAGCGCCAATATTAAACATCTGGGTCAGGGAAGGCATTAGGGGTCCTGTGGACCCATTTACATGGTCAAACATAATGGAAAGAGCCCACAGGTGCCCACCCCAAGCCCCAAGAATACCACAACCCACACAAGAGGTACACCAGAGGATGGGGGCCCCCATACGAGGCAAGTAGGGTAAGTAGAGGTAAGTATTTTAAATATTTATTTAAAGTGCCAGTGGGGGCCTGAAAAGGGCTCCCCTACATGGCACTGGGTGCAATGGCCATGCCCAGGGGACCATTCTCCCCTGTGCTGGCTATTGGGGTAGTGGGCATGACTTGTTTCTTTTATAAGACAAGAGTCATGTGGAATGGATGATTTTGCATCAGGAAATGACGCTAGGCTGGTTAGATGCATTGAAAAATGTTGAAACTAGTGCAGCAAAGCACAGGGAGGCCCGTAGGTTAATATGGGTGCATAATTTTAATGCCTGCCCTGAGCAGGCATTAAAAATTACAGGGAAAATGGTGCAGTCAAATCTCATAAATTTCATTGCATCTTTTTTCTGGATGCTCCCATGCATATATTATGCCTGGCACAGGCATAATGTGGCGCAAGGGGGTTACAAAGTGACGTCATGGAAAACATTGTACAACTTTGTAAATATGCCCTGGGGAAATGACCTCCTTAACGACACAGTACCATTAAAAAATTAGTGTAACGCAAAGGCTTGTAAATATGCCCCTCTGTCAAAGCCCTGTCTGCCTATGCTGTTTCTTCTCCATTGTTGTGACTGTTTTCTAGTTGGGCAGGTGCCATGAACTCTTCTGTCACTTTATTTAGGCATGCTCTGTACTTTATTTTTAGTGCACTCCTTTATGATCTGTTTACATAAGTGCTAATGTAAACAGGTGTGTGACTACAAAAAATCCTCTGGGGTATATTTACGAGCACCTAGCACCTCCTTGAGCCACATTAGTGTAATTTTTATCATGCCAATGTGGGGTTAAGGAGGCATTTTAGCCACCCCATAATTACAAAGTTGTGCAATGCATGCATTGCTCCACTTTGCAACCCCTTGTGCCACATTATGCCTGAACAGGCATAATGTATGCAAGGGGGTGTTTGGGCACTAGGAGACCAGCAAAAATAGCACAGTGAAATTTGCAAGATTTCACTGCACCACTTTTGGCATAATTTGTATTGCTTGTTCAAAGCAGGCATTAAAATGATGAACCCATACTAATCTATGGGCCTCCTTGCACTTTGCTGCACTAGTGTCAACATTTTTGAACTAGTGCAGCAAAGCAACACAATAGTGTAAAAAATTCTGACACTATTGGCCTAATGACTTGCCATAGTGCACGTATCATAAATACTGCGCTACTGTGGTGCCCTTAGGTGCCGGTAGGGGGGTGCATGAAAAGTCGACTTTTTTGAAAATATGCCCCTCTGTTTCCTGTGGACCTCAAGATTGCCTGATGCTTGTCTTTTGTTTTTCTGGTTCAATTTGTGTTTGTTTATTCAACCTATAATTTTCTGCCCCAGTCTCCAGGTGGAGAGAGCCTTCTAATTGACAGGAAACATTCAGTAATGTTCTAGCAGATTTCAGATGACCACTTGTATGACAGGCCATAACTATAGCTTTCAAAGACAGCCTCCTACTTAACTTCATCTATGTGTCTTAAGAGCGAGCCCTGTATCCAGTCAGCACCCTCCTTGGGCTGGGAGCCCTCCACCTGCAACAAGAATAACCTGGACATCTTCGTCTGGACCCTGGTGGTCAGTAACTGTTCTTGGAGCTCTGTCCCCTCAAGACAACTTTCATCAATCTTGTATCCTGGAACCTTATTGACCAGCCAGCACTGCAGTCCACTCATCACCTTGACTATGAGCATAATTTTTCCATTTAAAGTTCCAGTTATTCCGGACCATTACACAGACATCAGATTAGTGCTCTAAATCGGAGCTTCTAGTTTTGGTATTTTCTTTGTCTTCAGAGACACTCTAGCAAGTTGAGCTTGAATAAGCAAGTCTAGGCTAAAGGAAAATTACTAGTTGTATGAAGTAACTCAATATTAAAGACAGATAAAGATTATGGAATCATCTGAGCAGAGGATTAAGGATACAAGCTTGAGATTGAAAGCAGGGGTCTGTGCTGTCTTCTAGTAACGTCCTTCTACTAACCTTTGTTTGATATGTTCCATTAAGGACTTGCACCTCAAACGGACTGTAAAGTATTTATGTATGGTTGTCTGAAGTGTTTGTGTCCTTGTTGCAGAGTACCTATCATGACTGAAAAGTGCACTTTGCCACTAGAACTTGAGGGGACCTGCTCAGAATTATTAATTCTCACCACCCATTCTTTTCACTGGAGCTCATAGTACACCAAAACCACCTCTCTTTATATCTCTCTACCTCCAACCCATTTTCCCCACCAGGGTTAGTCACCTGTATCAGTCATCTTTTCTGATACTGAGGGTTAACCTCAAGGGGAAGTGGTGGAAGATCTTTGCTTCCAAAGAAGTACTGAGAATTCAGATGAGTGGTCTTTGGAGAGACAGAATGCCAAGCCCACGAAAAATGAGTGTCTAATCAAAGATGGAATTTGAGGACCCCATTGACCTTTGAGATTTGTCCCAAGTTCTTTCTGAAAATATCCCATCTGCAACAATCATGGCCTGAGCCCTCACAGGTGTCTAAGCAGAATTTCAAAACGTATGCCAGGAGAATCAGGTCCTGAAGTTAGAACTCCAAAGATACAAGCCTAAGACTAGCATTTGGCCTAAAAATCTGGTAACAATACCTAAGACCATACCTGCCATCCAGTCAATTGCAGTGTTAATCAATACCAGTCCCATACCGCATGGCAGTCCTGCATGGGGCCCTCAGGGAACAGTAATACCCCAATGACTGTGAATGGTATCATACCCACTATTTTTCCTGATTTGGTATGCACTGTTTCCAGATAACGTCATGTATGATTTCTGAGTCAGTGTTTGACCCTAGCCTGTACATATCTCAGCTTTCTTCTTTTTCTACCCATTCTGTATCATTGCTGGGTAAGGCCTTTCCTATGTTTAGATTCCCCATTACTCCTAGTTCTTTATTATTTCTTCCACACTTCTGCATCATGTCCAGCTCTTGAATCTAGATAATAGCTGTGACTGTTTGTGGGTCTGGAGGGTGTGGATCACCTGCCTTCTCATTCTCCCCAGTTCTGTTCAACACCATTTGCATTACACTTTATTTTTGTCCCTGTGATTCTAAAATTTATATTGCACCCTTTTGAGCTCTGCTGTTTGCAGTGCCCCATTCTTTTGTATACTGGGTGATACATTTTGTCTAAATCAATGTTTTGAACTATGGTTTACAACTGGGTCCTTGTGTGGTTTGAGGCTGCCTACATTACAACATGTTCTAGTTCTGGGTGGTGGATTTTGTATTTGTTCTCCGATTCATATCCTAGACACCCCAAATGATCCTTGGCTACCTCTGTCTACAGATACTATATAATATACGTAGGGACAGATGCTGGAGAGCTCTGCTGTTTGCAGTGCCTGATTCTTTTGGATACTGGATGATACATTTTATCTAACTCAATGTTTTGAACTATGGGTTAGAATTGGGTGCATGCGTGGTTTGAGGCTGCCTACATTACAACATGTTCTAGTTCTAGGTGGTGGATTTTGTATTTGTTCTCCGATTCATATCATATGCTCCCCAAATGGTCCTTGGCTACCTCTGTCTACAGATACTAAATAATATACTTAGGGACAGATTTACTGAAAAGTGCACAGCTTTGTGCTGTGCTGCGTCACTTAAGAAATGCAAGGATGCGCTCTATTTACTAAAATATGGTGCACCCCTGTGTTTCCCCCCTGCAACAGTACTATGTTTAGCTGCCAGCGCTAATGCAGGCACCCTTGCACCATAGTGAGGGTATTGATTGTTTATGTGCTGGAAGGTGTCCCTTACTGCACATAAACAATCTACAATGGTGATTTGGCACTTCTATGTGTTTTGCAGAATGCAGAACACGTAGAAGTAGCAAATCAAAAGTAGCAAATCAACATTTTTGAATGATTATTTATGTGCTGGAAAGGATATCTTCCTGCGCATAAATATCCATTCATGGCATTTTGCTCTTTCTATATGTGCTGCAGAATGCAGCACATACGAAAAAAGTCAAAATAAGAAGGAATAAAAGCATTCCTCCTTGTTGAGCCATGATAACACCACCCCTGTGGTGGTGTTAGTTTTTTGCATTGCCACAGATTTATGTCTTCTTGTAAATCTGGGGAAGCATCTAAAGCAAATGGTATTGCTGTGGAACACCCACAGCAACACAAATTGCATGCCCCTCTGACACAGAAAACTGCGTCAGTGGGACCCATATTTACAAGGTGACATTAAGCCACAAAAAGTGGCTTAGCGCTGACTTGTAAATGTGGCACACTGCACGGTTTCACTGGAGCGTCACAAAAAGTGATGCTTTTACATCGCTAGGGCCTTAAAAATCTGGCTCTTATGGGCCCGATATGGAGTTTGGCAGAGGGGTTACTCCCTCACAAATGTGACAGATATCCCATCCGCCGTTTTACAAGTTCCGTAGGCTATAATGGAATTTTAATACAGCAGGTGGGCTATCTGTCACGTTTAGTAAACCCCTCCACCAAAATCTAAATCAGGCCCTAAGTCTTGCTATACACATATCATACAACTGTTCCTTTTCTATGCCTAAATTTCCATTTTGTGTGAGTTTTTTTAACCCTGTGTTAATATAGATTTTCCTTATATCCACACTCTACTCTTTCATGGTTGGTTTCGATGCCCTAAAACACACATGATAATTAAACTGATATAGCTAAACAGAATCCTCAGCTTCTGCCCTCTTCATAATATCAAATTCTCTCTTTGGTCCTTAAGGACTCTTTAGCTTTTCGTAGACTTGCTGTTAGTGTTTATTTTTTATGAACTCATTCCTACAGACTCACTTTGAACATAGCGCAGAGTGAGCTACCAAGCCATGCCCTTAGCTGCCATTGTGAGTGTTTTAGAATGCCCCTTGATGGTTCTTGACATAAACTGGTCTTAGGTATTATCCATTTTCTATGGTTTTAAAATCTCCAAAAGGGTGTACTGTGCTTTATTTTCTAGACAGTGTTTTATGAAGTTTTAGACCAAGTGATGCCACTGTTTCTAGATTTTTAATCTCTATTGCTGTGTCATTGCAAGGAGTTTTCTTGGCAGCTGATACCCAATAGCAATTTTTATTATGTAACCCTTTCCGGTCCAGGTACTATATATTCAGGGGCATATTTACAAGGAACCGTCACATTGGATCCATCATTTTCTTTGTGTGAACCTATGCCCCCCTAATGACATCATGATAGCATCGTATTTACAATACAGCACACCATGGCACACGTTAGCGCAATAGCATCAACATTTTCATTGCTATAGTGAAGTTTTGCTGCACTAGTGCCAAAACCTTTTATGCTAGTCCAGCAAAACTCAGGGAGGCCCATAGCATATCGCACAAGCATCAGTTTAACACCAGCCCTGGCCAGGCGTTAAAAAATCTTGCAAATTTCACTGCGCCATTCTTTTGGGCTCTATGTATGGGAACACCTTCCTTGCATACATTAAATCTGGCACAAGGGTTTACAAAGTGGTGCAATGGTACATTGTGCCACTTTGTAAATAAGGCACAAGGAGAGGGCCTGTGTAGCGCTGCCGTAGCATTAAATAAATTATGCTACAGCAGGGCTAAGTGGTACAAAGGGCTTGTAAATACACTCCTTTATCTCTCCTTCAATGTACTTTATGGTAATATTGTTTGTGCTTTTTCTGGGCATTATTACAGATTTGTATTTGGTCTCTTTCTCTTGCTCCCCACACAACACAACCCCTTAATTGATCATTTATGTTTGAGGAAATATGTGTTCACACTATCAATTCCTCAACCCTCTTGTATTGTAGAACAGGGGTCTCCAGCTTTTTCTGTAACGAGTTACTTATGTTCAATGAAAATCATCTCAAGCTACCAATAATATTGTGTAATAGTGGCCACATCAAGCATGATTACATTAGTGGCAGCCATAAGCAAGATCACTAGCTGTTATTTCCTCAGTTCATTAGATGGCTGTCAGCAGTAATGTAAAAAAGGTTTGGTATGACTCTGGAGTGTAACACATAACAGTCAAAGGTTTAATGACCCTGGAACAAAGGAAATATTGTTGGTTATAAGTCTCAGTCTCCCAAATGTCACATGAATTATCACTCAAATATCAGCTTTAAATATATCTTGGCAATTCAGCCTTTTTGCTTTCCCCTATATTTTGAATACTCATTCTCTGTTTTGGTATACATATTCTATTTCAACTAATCAAAAAATTCTATCTAGTGTGATGGACTCAACACAGGAGTGCTACTTACAGGTAGTTTGAGAGCTACTCATTGGAGATGCCTGCTCTAGAATCTCTCTGGACGATTTTTTTTATTAGAGGCCACTGTCTTATAGTCCAATCTAGCTCATAGCTGCCAACCCCTTCAGACTCTCCTCACTCTTCAGGTCTTTCTCCCAGAATCATCAGGCTCCCTGGTCCCAACTAAGAAATCCCCCTCTCCATTCCCAACTTTCAAGATCCCTACTTACTCAAGATTCGCTTACTTGGATGACATCCATTCCCTGTCAATTCTTCAAAAACCTACACTGATCCTGACTACCTACTGATTTTACCCAGCTACCTCGGCTGACCTAGGCCCCTATGGTCCATTGGTTCTCCTTTGGTCATCCTGGATCTGGCCTTCTGACCCTGGTCACCATTGTCCTGGTCCTGTTTATAGTGGTCAACCTGAGTCTGTTTCCTTGGCTTCTACTGTCTACTGTGAAGCCATGCCCTTGGTGACCAAGGACTCTGTCACATTGGCGGCAGGTAAGTAGAGGTGGTAGAAACATTGTAGTGCTGGTCTGACACCCCATGGTTCTCTGAGCTCTACACTGAGGAGGCCATCTTGGTCTGTGACCAAAATCACAGACTGGACTGCTCATGTTCCCCTTATGGCCATAGGATTTGCCGTTTGAGTTTACATTTGTTGTCTGGCTGATGTTTTGAAAAAGCAGAGAAATAGAAGCATAATCCTCACCTCCATATCCTTAACCCCTTTGCTGCCAGGCCTTTTCCCCCTCAAGTGCCAGGCCTTTTTATGGCTATTTTGTCTTTTCATCCACATAAGCTACCCATTCCAATTTTGTGACCTTTTTTCCAACATACTAGGGATTCTAGAGGTACACAGAATTTGTGGGATCCCCTGGAGGAGACCAAGACATTAACCAAAATACAACACAAATTTAGTTTTTTCCAAAAAAAGGAGAAAAAAAGGACTGCAGAATAAAGCTTGTGTCCCCCCCCCCCTGAAAATGGCATCAACAAATGGTTTGTGGTGCTAAAATCACCATCTTCCCACCCAGCTTTGAGGAACAGGCAGACTTGAATCAGAAAACTCAAATTTTAGCACAATTTTGGATTTTTACTGGGACATGCCCCATTTTCACTATTTTTTGTGCTTTCAGCCTCTTTCCAGATAGTGACAGAAATGGATGTAAAACCAATGCTGGATCCTGGACAGCTAAACATTTCTAAAAAGTAGACAAAACTCTGAATTCAGCAAGGGGTCAATTGTGTAGATCCTACAAGGTTTTCCTACAGAAAATAACAGCAGAAATAAAAGAAATAGTGAAATTGAGGTGAAAAAGACAGCAATTTCTTTCCACGTTTTACTCTGTAACTTTTTCCTGTGATGTCAGATTTTTAAAAGCATATACTGTTACTCCTCTGGTTGTGGGGATTTACAGGGATTGTAGGTTCATAAAGAACCCTAGGCACACATTGCAAGATGCAGCTCATTTATTATGAGCTGCATCCTGCAATGGGTTGTCATTGTATACCGGGTATACAGCAATTTATTTGGTATAATATAAAGGGTTAACAATAGGTATCAAAACCTTTGTATTTCCAAAATTGGCACAAGATAAGGTGTTGAGAAGCAGTGGTTATTTGCACATCTCTGAATTCTGGGGTCCCCATACTAGCATGTGAATTACAGGGCATTTATCAAATAGAAATCTTTTTCACATACTGTCTTACATTTGTAAGGAAAAAATGTAGAGAAAGACAAGGGGCAAAAACACTTGTTCTGCTATTCTGTGTTCCTCCAAGTCTACTGATAAACATGGTACCTCACTTGTGTGGATAGGCCTAATGCCCACGACAGGAAACGGAACATGGACACATCACATTTTTACATTGAAATCTGACGTGTTTTTTGGAAAGTGCCTAGCTGTGGATTTTGACCTCTAGCTCAGCCGGCACCTAGCCAACCCTACCAAACCTGTGCATTTTTGAAAACTAGATACCTAGGGGAATTCAGGATGGGTGGCTTGTAGGGCTCTCACCAGGTTCTGTCACCCAGAATCCTTTGCAAACCTCAAAATGTGGCAAAAACACCTGTTTTTCCTCACATTTTGGTGATATAAAGTTCTGGAATCTGAGAGGTGCCACACATTTCCTTCCACCCAGCATTCCCCCATGTTTCCTGATAGAAATTGTACCTCACTTGTGTGGTAGGGCCTAGTGCCCGCCACAGGAAATGCCCCCAAACCGAACATGGACACATCACATTTTCCCAAAGAAGACTGACCAGTTTTTTTCAAAGTTCCTAGCTGTGGACTTTGGCCTCTAGCTCAGCCAGCACCTAGGAGAACCTACCAAAACTGTGCATTTTTGAAAACTAGACATCTAAGGATACCCAGGATGGGGTAACTTGTGACACTCTCTCCAGGTTCAGGTACCCAGAATCCTTAGCAAACTTCAGAATTTGGCTAAAAAACACTTTTTTCTCACAGTTCGGTGCTGCAAAGTTCTGGAATCGGAGTGGGGGGCACAAACTTCCTTCTAACCAGCATTCCCCCACATGTCCTGATAAAAATGGTACCTCACTTGTGTGGGTAGGTTAGGTGCCCGCTACAGTAAATGCCCCAAAACACTACATGGGCACATCAAAATGATCAAATACAAAACAAGCTGTTTTTACCAGGTGGGTCACCTGCGTTTTTGGTCCTGGGCTCAGCAGCTATCTAGGGAAACATACCAAACCCAGACATTTCTGAAAACTAGACACCCAAGGGAGTCCAGGGAGGTGTGACTTGCATTGATCCCCCATTGTTTTCTTACCCAGAATCCTCAGCAAACCTCAAATTTAGCTAAAAACTAAATTTTTTTACACATTTCTGTGTGGGATCACCGCACCTGCACAATTTTCCTACCACCCAATGTTCCCCTCAGTCTCCCGATAAAAATGATTCCTCAATTGTGTAGGTGGGCCAAGTGCCTGTGGCAGGGAAGAGCCAAAAACAGGTCGAAATTAAGGAGGAACCAAAGAGGGTTCAAAAGGGAATTTTGAAAAAGAACATTATTAGGCTAACAACTGGGGCAGAATTTTTATCGGAATAGATGTAACAATGCTGGGTGGTAGGAATTTTGTGGATTCCTGCAGATATCAAAAGGTTCCATCACAAAAATGTAGGGAAAATGTATAATTTCAAGTAAGGTTGGAGGTTTGCAGGGCATCGTGGGTAGGAAAATGGTGCGGGGTGCATGTGAAGCACATCACCCTGGACTCATCCAGATGCTTAGTTTTCAGGTGTGTCTAGGTCTTGTAGCTTTTTCTATGGTAGTGTCCCAAAGTCCAAAAAGTGCAGCCCTCACCATTCCAAGTGGGACAATTTTGAGAGTTAGACAAGCTCTCTTGGCCCAAATATAAAACCAAATTACCCAAAATAATCAAATGTCCTCTTGCATGGGATAAGATCTTTTAGTGTGCGGGGGAAGAGCTGAAAGACTGTTACCCCCTTCAGTTTGGGTGGGGGCATAACCATGCCTCTACTAATTGATAGCCACCACCCCACTATTTTTGTTTTAATTCCCTGGCACCTAGTAGGCTTTCTGCCCCCCCCGGGAGTGGATCGGGAGTAGTTGGTGGGCAGAACAACTTTGTCCCCATCTATTTGGGGTGGGGGTATGACCATACCCACACCATCTTTTTTGGAGAAAAAAAAACTTCCCTGGTCTCTGCTGTGCTTTCTGACCCTGTTAGGGGCAGATGGGCCTTCCAAAAAATAGGCCGATCTGCCCTCAAGGGGGGCAGAAATGGCCAACTATAATGTGCCCCCATGGGGAGCAAACCTTGTCCAAGGGGCTGCCCCCCCAAACAAAACTCACACACACCAATCCCTGTTGCCTAAGTGGCTTCTGTCGCTTCCCCCGGGGGCAGATCAGCCTAATAGAAATAGGAGGGCAGAAATGGCCTTAAAATAAATTTGCCAACCAGGGTCGCTCCCCATCTGTAAAAAATGAAAAAATAACAAATCCCTGATGCCTAGTGGTTTCTGCCCCTCAGCCTCATTAAAATAGGCAGAAGTGGCATAAAATATATTTGCCCCCCAGGGGAGTGACCCTTGCCTAAGGGTTTGCTCACCTAGCTTGAAACTGACAGAAAAAAAATCCCTGGTGACTAGTGGTTTCTGCCCCGAGGGGGGCAGAAATGGCACAAAAGAATTTGCCCCCCCAGGGGAGTGACCAATCCTCAAGGGATCGCTCCCCTTCATTATTTAAATTAAAAAAAAACTCCCTGGTGTCTAGTGGCTTCTGCTCCCCATAGGGGCAGATTGGCCTATTGAATATAGGCCAATCTGCCTCCAGGGGGGAAGAAAAGGCCTAAAACAAATTGCCCCCTGGGGAGTGACACTTGTTGAAGGGGTCACTCCCCTCATGTCAATTTCTATGAAAAGAACAAACAAACACAAAGGCCCTCATTCTGACCCTGGCGGTTTCAAACCGCCAGGGTGGAGGGCAGAGGAAGCACGGCCAATAGGCTGGCGGTGCTTCCCGGGCCATTCTGACCGCAGCGGTAAAGCCGCGGTCAGAAAAGGGGAACCAGCGGTTTCTCGGCGGTTTTCCCCTGGCCCAGGGAATCCTCCATGGCGGCGCTGCTTGCAGAGCCGCCATGGGGATTCCGACCCCCTTCCCGCCAGCCTGTTCCTGGCGGTTTACACCACCAGGAAGAGGCTGGCGGGAACGGGTGTCGTGGGGCCCCTGGGGGCCCCTGCACTGCCCATGCCACTGGCATGGGCAGTGCAGGGGCCCACTAACAGGGCCCCACAAAGATTTTCAGTGTCTGCTTTGCAGACACTGAAAATCGCGACGGGTGCCACTGCACCCGTCGCACCCCTGCAAATCCGCCGGCACCATTCGGAGCCGGCTTCCTCTTTGCAGGGGCTTTCCCGCTGGGCCGGCAGGCGATCTTTTGGAGATCACCCGCCGGCCCAGCGGGAAAGTTGTGATGACCCCCGCGGTCATTTGACCGCGGTGCGGTCTTTTGGAGGTTTCTGCCCGGCAGGCGGCGCCCGCCGCCCGCCGGGGTCGGAATGACCCCCAAAATCCCTGGTGTCTAGTGGACAATTCTGCTGCCCGATGGCTTCACCATCGGGCTGCAGAAATGCTCAGAGACATGAAAGGAAAGGAAATGCCTTTCCTTTCCTTTCATGTCTCTGTGCCGCCTCCACCCCCGATCTGAAGAGAAATGGAAAGCATTTCTCGTCTGATCGTGCTGGAAGCGGAGGTCGGCCTCTTATGAACTCAGTTTGCTGACATCATCTGATGTCTCTGGGG